>NC_142353.1:14127500-14427500 GCF_059441175.1 Urocampus carinirostris | reverse complement strand
TAAATTGTTCTCTAATTCTGATCTCCGGTGTACACTATACCAGTGTTTTTCAACTGCTGTGCCACAAGAACTTAGTGTGACGCAGGAGATTGCATAAGTTTTCCTTTGCAAAAAAAGCATACCATAGTTCAGTATACTTGCTTTTATTCCAGCCAGGTAACTAACATCTATCCATACCAGTAGGTGGCAGCAGATTCCCATTATTTTATTTTTCATTTGATTATGATATAGTACAGGAAAATACATTTAATGACTTACATCGTTTCATGAAGTTGATTTGGATTGCACTACAAAAATATTAAAATAAATCAAATAAAGTAAATATATTGCACATAATTTTGCAAATGTTTTCTCTTAGCTTGGCAGCCAGTTTATGATGTGCATGCAAGTACGTACATTTCTTAGACCCGCTTGGATAATCTTCCTTTCTTATCTTTCTTGGGGTTTTGGGTGGTAGTTTGGACTACACTTGAAAACGTCCTTTTTCTTACTTTTAGCATTTTCATTTTACGCTAACAAATAGAGAATAAAAAATGTGGGGATGAGCATGAAGTTACTACTTTAAATTAGAAAAGTATCCAAAATAACGGGCAGCAGGGCGGAACAGCGGTTAGCACGTGTACGACACAGTTCTGAGGTCATGAAATCGAACCTCCTGTCTGGAGTTTGCATGTTCTCCCAATGCTTGCGTGGGTTTCCTCTGGGCACTCCGGTTTCCTCCCACATTCCAAAAACATGCATGTTAGGTTAATTGTCCCTAGGTGTGAATGAGCGAGTGAGTCGTCTGTCCCCGTGTGCCCTGCGACTTGCTGGCAACCAGTTCAGGGTGTTCCCTGCCCACTGCCCGAATATAGCTGGGATGAGCTCCAGCACCCCCGCGACCCTACTGAGGATAAGTGGTGGTCTTTTTTGATAAAAATAAAAAGTTTGAATTAAGCCTTGGTGTATTAGAATAACTCAATTTACACAAGATGGTGGTTTATGATTAAAAAAAAAACATGAAATTCGAAGCTAGAATTTTGGAACATTTTTTTACTGGCTGCCTCGAGATTTTTTAATGAAAAAAAGTTGCCTTGTAACAAAAAAGGTCGGGAAACGCTGTATTATTCTACTCATATAAAGACAATTATTGTATTCTTAGTATACATACAGTATAGTACGAAGCTTTCAAACCCCCAAAAGGTGTTGCCATCTCTTCTGCAGTTCATCATTTTCCTCTGTACTGGCTCCTCTCTGCAGACGTCAATGTGATTCAGCTATATCGGGTTTCGGCTTCCGCATCTCACCTTGTAGCCCGACTCCGGTTGGCAGGGGACATCCCGTGCGATTGCACAAATGTGTTCATGTGTGCTGGCGCGACAGCCTGAGCCGCAATATTCTCTCCTAAATGAGATTCCCAGCCAGTGAGAACGGGCGCAGCCTGAGCGAGAGGAGGCTAAAAGTCTCTTAACTCCACCATAACAGGATTCCGAAGACGCTTACGGAGTAATGAGAGGGACTGGGCATAAAACGATGAGAGCAAGCCGACGCATTTGAGCCGCTAAGTACTCGGTCATTGCCTTCTACCGAAGTCCTGCGAGATTTGAAATTTGCCGGGAAAAGGACAGCGGACGTAATGTTGAAAATACCTTGCTTTAATCAGATGACTTGGAGCCAGGCTGTACTGTGTAAAGATGTTGGGTTTCCAAGGCCTCCCAGCATGTTGAGCGAAACACCGTCCTTAACCTTGCCGAGTATTAAATAGTGATATATCGTCCGAGTGGTCGCTTACAAAACTGAGCGCCGCTTTTGTAGCGGAATAACATTTTTATGTCCTCCGGCAAGCTCATCCTCTGCAGTCTCACGCAAGTCTCACCTCTTGGCGACTTCTACCATCATTGAAGTAGTCTATTCCTGACATTTTATTCTTTGGAAGATCCTTCCATATGTAATTAATATAAGCATGGGTGTTCCTGTCATGATTTGCCAATTGCTGTAACCTGTGCTCACTTGTTTAGCCCCAGCTGCCACTCGTTCCCTAATTAGTTCTCCTCCTATTCAAACACGTCATTCTCATTCACTCCTTGTCAGTTTGTCAGCGAACCTCCGCACATGCAAGGCAAGCATTTTTGACTCTGGCTCTCGTCCGTACCGTCCTGTCCTGTATGCTGCTCGTCTGTCCCTGGCTTCCTGATCGTCTCCGGTTACCCGACTTTCTTCCGATCTACGACCACACTCCGTTCTCCCGTCCCGGCTGCCCGACCTGCTTCCGATCTCTGACCACGCTCCGTTCTCTCGCCCCGGCTGCCCGACTTGCTTCCGATCTCCGACCACGCTTCTTTCGTGAGGGCTTCTTACTCCTCTTGCCCAGCGAGCATCGGATCGCTGTTGTTTTTTCCTCCCGCCCTGAATTCCCCGACAACTCAATAAAGCATTGTGTTAAACGTTACCAATTTGAGTCCACCACCTGTACCATTCGTGACAGTTCCAAGCCTTGGGCATATTTGAAGTCCCCATATCTCCTTTACTATGAATTGTATTAAGATAAAAGTTGTGCAATCTTGAAGCAGTTTCTTAAAAAAACTTGTTTTGATGTTTTTTTCCTTTTCATTGTATTCATTCATTTCAGGCAGTTATATTCTTAGTGTGCACATGTAAATATAACCGAAATCATAACAGAATGCCTTAAAGGGAGTGGGACAAAGAAAACTTTCCAAATCCCACCTCTTTTCTCTTATATAAAAAAATTAAATTAAATTTCCTGCCACTTTTGTTGAACTGATATCCTTCTCAGATCCATTAATGGAGTTCACTCAATCTGAAAAGGCAACTTGTGTCCTTGAATTCGCAAAAACAGAATTATGGACTGCTGTTCAACGTGCATTGTGCAGAAAGGAGCTCACATTGAACATCTTTGAACAGATTATGATAAAATAAAGCTTTCTGAATTTAACAGAATTGTTTTTATATTGTCAATACATATTCTTGTCAGAATTTCTTTTCAAGTATTTTTTTGTATATTTTATGATGTATTTTGTTCCAGATCTTCTCGTTTTATTTTGTCGTGTATTTTTCCTGTCATAACGAAATTATATTAAAATGAAGGGACGGGTCAAACGAGATGACCATTTCAGCTATTGGTTAATCAGTAACACACAAATCAGGTACTACACTGATTAACCAATAGGTGAAAAGCTCAGCCATGACAAAATACATGACAGAATACACAAGAAAATAAATAATGAAATAAATCCCCAAATAGATCATCAACAAAATAAGTGAAATAAGTGTATACCCGTATAAATGAATTGTATTTATGTAATATATATAGGTATTATGCGATTTATTTGTGTGTTCATTATTAAAATAACATTTATTTGTAAGTATTTATTAATACATGTACCTGTATTTCTTCTTATGCCAGGATCGGTCAACCATAATGTTATTTTTCTGCAGGTGCCATTAAAGAGACCCTGTGTAATATTTGACCACTAGACATCACTGTATTTTGTAATGCAACAAAAAATGAGTGCTACAAAAACACAGAAGAACACATACTACGAAGACTCAAAAGTGACCAAACTGCACCATTTTAGTTCCATTGTTTTGCACAGCCTCTCACAAGGATTTTTGGTTTTGGGGGGGTACCTGTAGCAGCAAAATGGCGGATAAGCATGTCGGCTCCCTCTCGTTTAGTCAACTAAACGCACATTTCTTGAACTACTAGTATCTGAAGGGCATGTTTATATGATAGTTTATCTATTTTTTCTTAGCATTTAGATAAATCTTTTTAATAAATGGAGGGGGTTTTTTTTACCGCTAAGAGGCGCTAAATATAATGTCCCTTTAATACATTTAAACGTACAACTTGTGGATCAGGTGGATTGGCCGGTCCAAATTGTCCGTCCCGGTGTGCATAACAAAAGTGTAAAGTGGAGAAAGTTGAGCTTTTTTGAAATTATTTTTGGAAAGCTATGAAAGAATAAATAGAAATGCACAAAGAGTATGAATTGACCTCCACTCAGTGAAAATTGAGGGGAGTGCTCGGAGTCACATTAAGTGACTAAAATGAGTATGCCCATTCCCCAATAGAAAATACAGCCATTTTCTCATTGTCCTACAGAAAATGACTTTCAGCTCGAGAGGATAGTCGTGTGGCTGAATACTAATGGTGCCACCGGAGTGCTTAAGTGAGTCTACACACTTTTAAGAGCAGAGATAGAAGGGGACCGAGGTACTGATTAAAAACATTGTCACTCATCATGAGCGATCGTGCAACATTGGATGAGTAATAAAATGTGTTTGCTCCATTGAGACCACTGTTTGTGTATTTAACCTCTCACAATTTTGACCGTCTGTTGTCAAGCCTCCTTTGAAATCTTGAAGGATTCCACAGAGGAATGTCACGCAAGATGCAAGATTGTTGTTAGAAAGTAGAATTTTTTTCCTACCGGCACATTATTTGAATGTATATGCAGCAGTTTCAGTGATAATGATAATAACAAAAACAATGACAATATTATGAAGAAGAATAAAAAACACCATCAATAGGATTGGCTGACTGACGCCTGGCGGCTGGTTTACATTTAAGCCATGATAGATATTTAACTTTTATTGTGTAATTTTCTTAAGGACATTTCAAATGAATATTATTTTTGTTGATAAGCTGATACATTTATTCTGTTTTTAATATTGGACACCTGCAAAGGAGATTGCATATGAGGTCTCTTTGTTTTTTTTAACTTTTATTGTGCACTGTTTTGAGTATTATGAACTGTTTACATTATTGTAGTTATTGGTCAATCATGTTCCTGATCTTTGATTTCCACAATATTTAGGGAGGATCTGCTTTTGTTATCTAAGAGAGCTAATAATAAGAAATAGGGGAGGGCCTTTAGGAAAGCTTAGAATTTCTTATTGCAGGCTTGGGCTCCCCTGTTCTCCTTGGAAGTTTATATTACACTGATGTATTCTATCCTTCATTTGGGTGTCTATTAATCTTTAAACTTATCAGATGGGATTTTTTTTTTCTGTCAACTGTTCTTATTCACCCAATAGGTGGCACACCGACAAGTCAGCTTCCTCACATACTTGTCCAGGTGTTTGTCTTCTGTAAAATTATTTCACCAGTAATAAGTCTGCTCCTTTTTGTCCAGTTCTTGTTGAAACTGTCACAGACCAGGAACGGAGACAGGACCCAATAGCGTTCGTTTTACTCAGTTTTTATTAAGAAAGAGAGCAGTGCTTGCATCCACGATCCGATGATCGTCAGTCACGGGTAGCTGATGGTAGGAAAGCGGAAGTTGTTGAGCAAAGGTAGTCGTTGACAGCAAAAAAACAGGTCGATGGCCGGGACAGAGGAGCAAAAGCAGAAACGGGTCCAGAGGAAGGTCGGCAACAGGTATAAGGCAGGAAAACAGGGCAGAAGAATGTCGGAGAGTCCTAAAGCTTGCCTAGCTGAGAGCATGGGTTCGCAGATGGTCTGATGGCTTCCTTTTGGAAGACGGGAGTTTAAAATAGTCCAACAGCTAATCAGGTGGATGTTGGCGCCAACCGAATTAGTAAACATGACAGAAACATTTGCCAGATTTGCTTTTTTATTTATTTTTTATTGATTTGAATTTTTATTTGCCATTTTTTCTGCGTTTGGTTCCTCAAAAAACCCTTAACTTTAGGAAGAGAGATTTTTATCTATGATAGTGTCAGCATCTGGAAATGATGACTCTGGTATATCAGTATCGCATTGTTCTTAAAAAAGGTGTTTCCAAAATACTAGTATATAATAATACAGTATAATATAATATAATAATTGTTCTACCTAGCAATGGGTAGGTATCAGTACAAGAAATATGATTACTCAGCCTTATTCTAAAGTATAAGTCCTTGGTTACAAAAGCCGATACAACTTTTTGATGTGAACTCAAATTACCAAAATAAAAAAAAATAAAAAAAAACAATATTCAATTATCCGTCAAATTTGTATCTTACGTAAAGATATTCAGTACTTACAGTTACTATCAAAGAGTTATGTACTCTTACTGGTACAGGGCTAAAAATAGTGGTGTATTGCAAGACGTACTGTCAGGGGAAGTAGGGGGTTGTAGTGGAATTATCCTTCCATCCATCCATTATCAGCACCGGCTATCCGCACTAAGGTCGCGGAGGTGCTGAAGCCCATGCCAGTTATCTTCGGGCAGTGGACAGGGGACACCCTAAACTGCTTGCCAGCCAGTCGCAGGGCACACAACTCACTCGCTCATTCACACCTCGGGACAATTTGGACCGGCCAATTAACCTGACATTCATGTTTTTGGAATATGGGAGGAAACTGGAGTGCCCAGAGGAAACTGGAGTGCCCGGAGGACACCCACGCAGTCACGGGGAGAACACGCAAACTTCGCACGGGGAGGCTGCGGTAGCTGGACCTGAACTCTGAACCTCTGCACCGTTGGGCAGTGCGCTAACCACCCAGCTGCCGTGCTGCTCCGAAGTGGAATTATAAAATGAAAAATTAATTATCATTATATTTATTTAGCATTACAGTTCTTTCTCATTTAACTTCACGATCATTAGATTATTTTTATTTTTTTCAAAATCACTGAATTTTCACATTATACGTATTAGGAATATCATACAAAGTATGACTGTGCTGAGTGTCTGTAGATGCAGGCAGAGGAACGCAATTGTCTTGCCTCATGGCAAAGGGCGATTGTGAGACCAAGGATTCTAATTAAACACACACCTTAGCCTCAAACAATATAATTAGTGTTAGTATTATCAAGCTAACAGCAAGTCAAACCATCAAGTCTTTTTTCTCTTGCATGGACTTTTTTCATAATGGAGGATTACCTATCTATAGATGCTTTTATTCAAAAGGAGCAGTGCATTGACCTCATTTATAAGTAAATGTCCTGTTGTGATTTGCGTTGGTCCCAACACAGGAAGCAGGAAGCAAGCAGGGTGTTTAAAAATGATGAAATTTATCGTTAAAATAATCAACAACGTAACAAAAAAAAAACACGTCAAAACCAACAAAAAAAAAAACCCTCAGAAGCAAGAACGTATGAGAAAAAGGTGGTGGTATGGATGGTGAAAAACGGATTTGGAAAATGTAAACGATGCGGCAAGTGGTGCTGTCCAAAATGTCCTTATGAAGGGTCATTCGATTTAGGGACAGGTGTGCAGTTACTGCACATCTGTCTCAATTACAAACCAATAACGCGCCCTCTGGTGGACGGAGGCGCCCCAGACCCTAACAAGTCAGACAATAAAACACTTTTTTTAGTTATAGTTTGTATGTATTGTGCTCTGCCAATCAAATTAAGAAGAGGGTGGAGGTTCATTCATTTGTAAATCTGACTGTACCTCAAAAAACATTAAACCACACCCGACATTGCATATTACCATACTTTTATTGCAGTGTGTATTTTTTGAAGCACTATTTAAATCTCTATACAACACGCTACAGTGGGTATTAGCACGTCACATTGGGTACTTGTATATTGTATTCCTTTTGCTTTATTATTGTATTGTTCTCAGCGAAGGGATGCTGCTGGAAATGTGAATTTCCCTGCGGGGATGAATAAAGTATCTATCTATCTATCTATCTATCTATCTATCTATCTATCTATCTATCTATCTATCTATCTATCTATCTATCTATCTATCTATCTATCTATCTATCTATCTATCTATCTATCTATCTATCTATCTATCTATCTATCTATCTATCTATCTATCTATCTATCTATCTATCTATCTATCTATCTATCTATCTATCTATCAAGCACAAACCTCACCGCACATCACCTGTGTACAGCTCATCCCTTCAACCCAACTCCTCTACCAGCTGTCCAAGTGCTTTTCTACTTGTTATACTGCAGCACACAAGTGCACCCCGAGTAATTATCAGAAATTATCCAATTTCCCATAATTGGTGGGAACATCAGTTGCTCTTGCACTAGATGCAAGACGTTGCAATTAACCAGTGAATGCTCGTTTTGATTGATCTCTTTGTAATTAAAAATACATCACAGATGCCTCATGAATAATATTTAGCAAGGATATTGCAATGTATGAGGTTTAGTTTGGTCATGTGGCATAGTAGAAACACGCAAGTGGGGAAACATCAGCTAAATTACCTGACTCTTACGTTAAATGACACACCACCCAGCTTGCCCGGATATTGACGATAGTAAACATTGCGTAAATGTACACTTGCCTCCTAAAATAAGCTTTTAAACGACTTTCAATGCCATACGATAATGCAGTTTTCCTTTTACAAGCGGCGGTGCGAGGGAAATTTGCAGTCACCGAGTTTATGAAGATGTCGTGAACCTCGCTATTTACTTATTTAGATGTTGTGATCTTTCAGCTGTTTGAGTAGCAGCGAGCGGCGCGGCTCAAGGAGCGCAACTCTCAAGAGGTTTTCCCCAAATGACGACTTAATCATCGTTGTGATGCTCGCCGACTCAGAACATGGCCACAAATGCTCACTCATTATCGTTTTGCGGCTTGCAATCACAGATTAGGGAGCGGAATATTGAAAGCAGAAAAAAGTTAAACAGCGGGTTTACCACTGCATAGGTATGTGACATCTATCATAAGATCATTCGATAAGGTTTTATTGTCTTATAATGAAAGTCAGGATGTAATTTGGGAGCAGTGTGGGGCGTGTTACTGAAAAACGTTTTTTTGTTACAATCATTTAAAGTTATTCCCTTACCCCCTACTTTACAGTCACCCAAAAGTGTGCAATACTTCAAGTAAAGTGACTATCTAGTTACAAGTTACTGTATACTGTATACCCACATTGAAGCTGACCCCGTAAAACTGCTTTAGAGTAGCATCATAATAAAATAAGATAAATGGAAGAAAATGTGTACACATTGTATGGAAGAAGTAAACCCTTCATATTTCTTGGCTTTTGCAATCTTGAGAGCTTGCAAACGAACAGTTGCCGAGACACTCTATATTCAGTTTGTACAAATACTTGAGGAAAAGACCAAAATTGGGCATATTCATCGTAAATCTGTGCTCAAAATTTCCCCCGTGTTTCTTTTATAAGCCTCCTCCCCATGCGCAACTTACTATTGGCTACTGATGACAAGCAAACAAATATGCTCATAAAAACTGACCCTTTGATCTAAGTATTTTATTTTATATTTGTAAATAGAGCTTACATGTGAGTATATAAAGTAATGAGAATACCTCCATGATGTGGTTGAAAACGACGTCTTCATAACTGTATTGTACTACATTTACCCTTCCAAAACGATCCTGGCAGTGAGTTTCTTTTAAGTGTTATCGTGAGAAAAAGGTGGAACAGTTAGCGATCGGAGGACGTTATCATTCAGAATCAGCTTTTAACAAGTCGCGGAGTAATGCACAATGTTGTAACAAGAGATGGGTAACAACATTTTTTTAAATCATTCTATGCCAAACGTTTCTCTCAAACGGAAGGAGCCAGTGGCAGACATTTTTTTTTGACCCATTTTTGGAACCCTACCTAAGGTATAGGACATGCCAAACGAAAGCTTGAACCCTCATCTTTCATTAGAAAGAAAACATGTTTCTTGCTTTCATCATTGTTTAGTAATCAATAGTTGAACATTGCCAAGTCTCTTGAAAATAGACGTTCTAAGAAAACTTCTGAGAACGGCTTTTCTGTGGAAGGATGCATTTCAAGCAGAACTTTCACTAAAATGCATTCCATTAACTCAAGGCCACTTTGATTGCAAAATAACATTTCATTGAAAGAACACTCAACTTATGCGTGAACGATGAAAGAACTTTGAAATAACTTTTCAGAGACCGATCTTTCCGGTGACGTGATCACCTTGGCGATTGCTTTCCTTCAGACGTGCACCACATGTCATCCGTCTCTGCTGCCAAAGATGGCCAAAGCGACTTTGTCATTGTTTTTAGAAAGAAAAAAGCTCTGTTGAAGAAACTGTCTGTCCTTAACCATCCATTATCTGCACTGCTCATTCTCAGTAGGGTCGCGGGGGTGCTGGAGCTCATCCCAGCCATCTTCGGACAGTGGGCAGGGGGACACGCTAAACTGGTTGCTAGCCAGTTGCAGGGCACACAGGGACGGGCAACTCACTCGCTCATTCACACCTAAGGACAATTTAGGCCAATTAACCTGACATGTATATTTTTTGAACGTGGGAGGAAACTGGAGTGCAAGCACGGGATAACATGCAAACTCCACATGAGGAAGTTGCAGTAGCTGGATTTGAACTCTTAACCTCTGCATCGTGGGGCTGCGCGCTAACCACCCAGCCGCCTTATCCATATATTTGCTTTTCTCACCACATTGCTTTACGACACCCAGTCGAAGGCCGCTTACACAATGTCAATAGCTGGATACAGGAAGCAAGCCTCAGAAGTTGGGGCTCCCTCAATGTGTGGTTCAATATCTGATCAAAGCCACTCCTGGTGATTTTTCATACTGAAATCATTCTCAGTGGCTTTATACCTAATAATGAGCTGCGGCAAACGTTTTAAAAGTGCTTTTCAAAACACAAACAAAATATTTCTAAGTTTTGGCACTCAGGGGCAATGCTTCTAACAAGTATTTATACATTTGGGCACTTAATGAGTTAATAACACGTTACTGTACTTGTAACCAAGGAATTAAATTACATTCCAGAAATTTGTTCCTTTGTAAGACATTTGCGGCTGAATCACGGCTAAAATTTTGCGGTTTTTTTTTGCCCGTGGTTGCCCGCCATGGAAAATGCGCAAAATTGGCTAACCCGCTGTTCATCGGTGGTATGCCTGCAAAACACGCCGGCAACTGTTCCGCTTCCTCATCGCGTCATTTCTGCGTCATTTTATCGTGTGGACCACGGGTATAAAAGCTCCCGAGCCGGTGTTGTGCCCAAATCCGACTCATACGCAACACACCCTCCCCCCCACACCCTCGCGTGAACGCGCATTCTGCTGCGATCGCTTTTGACCTTTTCATCCGCGTTAACAAACGCATTTTGTAAAATACGATCGCACTTTATTGTTTAAATAAACGCGTTATATAGACTAGTATCTCCCAATTATTATAATTAGCTCGCTTTATTGTTTTAATAAGCGTTTTATATAGAATACGATCGCTTTTGATGGAAGCGCAGCAGAATGCACGTTCACGCGAGGGGGGGAGGATTTACCGTTCGATTACGTTCACAACAAAAACAAAGTCGGAATGGATTATGTTGTAGTACATTCACAACGAATGCAAGACGAAGTGGATTTGGTGATATGTTCGCCATTACATTCCCTAAAAGTGAGATAAAACGAGGTAGAAGTGGTTGGTGAAGCGAGGAGATGCAAATCTCGGCAGGGAGGCATTTCGCGGGTTGTAGAAATCATAAACGCTCTAGATTCAGCCGGGACACTTACTCTCAGCCAAAAGGCCAAGCTAAGGTCCTAGCCCTAAAGCCTTGCTGCGATCATTGCGAATGCACCGTTCCCGGAGGTACTGCAATACCGGGCCGAAAGGGGTTTGGGGTTTTTAAGGGTTATTTAGCTATCTTCGTTATTCATTATTCATTATCCGTTATCGGTCAGTTCATAATATGCTACAAAGCCTAGGAGCCCGGACACTTACTCTCAGCCAAAAGGCCAAGCTAAGGTCCTAGCCCTAAAGCCTTGTTGCGATCATTGCGAATGCACCGTTCCCGGAGGTACTGCAATATCGGGCCGATGCGTGGAGTGGACAGAGCAAGCTCTTATTCCATCACCGGAATGCAAAAATCAAAGCCTAGGAGTCGGGACTCTTACTCTCAGCGAAAGGCCAAGCTAAGGACCTAGCATCAAAGCATTGCTGCGACCATTGAGAATGCACCGAAATATTTATTCGAAATGAAGAGAAACTACGCTGACGGTGATCCATGTTCACCCCCTTGACGTCACGAGCACAACTGTGTGCTCGGCAAATCGCGCTGTATATACGCGAAGAAAGGCGTTTGACTGTCACACGCGTAACACGCTAATTTCACGTAATAACACCGTGATACAGGCGCAGAACATGCTATTACCATGCTCCACCCACGATTACCCGCCGTCCTACCCATGTGTAACTACGCCCTGGCCGCGGCCAGAGCACGTCGTTCCGCGTCATTTCCGCGTCATTACCTCGTGTTGACCACGTGTGCGGCACGCGGTTTAACACGTGCTCAAACTTTTAAACAGCTCAAAAGTTTTGAACGCGGCCAACCGCGTGAAAATTTCCGACCGCGAGTAAAGCACTGCTCTATCTCGTCTATATGGCGGTCTCTAAACGTCCAACAGCGCCCAACGACATCTGCTTCACGGCCTGAAGTTTACGGCCGTGGTCCAGCCTCGATAAACTCTTGAAAGACTGTGTACCCGCGCTCTCAAGAATTGAACAGCGCAAAAATTTTTCGCGCTGCCACCCGCGCGCGAATTTCCGATCTCGTGTTATGCACTGCCGTATCTCGTCTGAATTGCGATCTCAATGCGTCCTATAGCGTCCGCCTCAAAGGCAGAAATTTCTGGCCGTGATTCAGCCGCAAATGTCTGTGTGACCGGCCCCTCAGGTGTGAGTCCCAACACTGTTAGGGAGTTTACATTTGAAACAAAAAGGGGAATTATCACGAAAATGGTTACAATAACTGCCATGATTGCAATCGTTTTCAGGGAATAATTAGCACATTGTGATTATTTCCCTTTTTCTCAAAGCCTGCTAACGTGATTTACAGCCTCTGTTGTTGTGTTAGTTTAATTTCTGTTAATTAATTTCACCCTCGAGAGAAGAAACCGGGAAAATTGCCATAGTGAAACCCACCTCTTGCGTCGTCCGTCTCTTTAGCAAGGCGGCTTTTCCTGATGCCGTGCTCTGCGACTCCGCCCTCTTTCACCTGTCCTGCCTTTTTTTTCCACAAGGGAGTGTAACCGCGTCGGTAAGCCTCCTTGAAGATCCGCCCGCCGCCGCCATCGGATGAGGCGATGCGTCCACCCCTCTCCGGGGTAACTACGGTGTATACCCGCATCCCTCTATCCCCGTAGCAGCTGTCGCCTGCAATGCCGGCGTGCAGGAAGACAAGGCTTCCGGCCGTCAGGTAGATCAAGCTGAGGGTGAAAAAGCGGATGGGCTTCCTGCGGAAATAACGCTGGATCTTTAGCATAGTTTTGGCCATTATGCTTCGGGCCCGGTGATAAAAAAAAACCCAGAGACTCCACCTCACTGTTAAAAAGTCCTACTAAAACGTAGACAATTGCACGTTAATCCAGTATGAAGGTCATCTGGACGATCGTGTAAGTAATCCTCCGTTGTGCGACTTCTTATTCTTTGCGTGCTCTTTTGAGGGCTTCCTGGAGACAGCCAAGTCCAGTGTGCATCCACAATGAAAAGAGTGAAAGATGATCACTCACCAGCTCTTCCACGCCGGTTATCAGACTACGGAAAGGCCATCCCGGCACTAGCGGTGGCACTTTCTCCCACGCTGCGCAACAAGGAGAGGGTTTTATTTCGTGGTCCAATTGATATCCTTTCACCTTCGAGTGAACGGATCTTCACGGGGATCCAGGCCAGCCACGTTGTGACTTACCATCTGCAGAAAGGACACAAAAATGGAAAAATGAGTGGAGCCGAGATGGAGTTCTTTTTGGGAGAAAAGTGCTCAGAGGAGAAAAAGGGGCAGTTTTGCAGTATACTAAAGAAGATATTCGATATACTGTATTACAACAGATACACAATTATGGTTGACAAGGGCTGTGCTCCAAACAAGAGTCGTACACCTTTTTCATGGCCAGATTCGGGCACTTTAAAGGATTCTCAAATCCAATTTCTCTATTTCTACTATTAAAAGAAAAATTCCAGTTTGAATCATGTGCTTTGCACGCCACAAAGATTTGTGCGTTTCACATAAGCGATTTTACTCTTGCGTTTGCATTTATCAAGACATGATTTTCAGATCTCGGGTAAATCGCGAATGTATTTGTTTTGGAGACAACTCTCCTCCCCACACAAGTGTTGGGTAGAAATTTAATATATAGCTCATATTTTCAGTTGCAGGAAGTTATTTCCATTCCAATTTACCCCTTAATTTTTTACCTGGCCCACAATAAGTGTTCAGAATGAATACGTGATATTTGCAATAATACACTCATAGTCATGCATCTCATAGTGTTCTGTTTAGTTGTATAATGCACCTGTCCTATTGGATGTGACGCTTCATAGGACTATGCCGTACAAACCAAGGCCAGGTGCCGTAATCGCGAGGAAAGAAGAAATGCAATGGCAAAGCAATGCCACAAGAGAGCAGTGTCTGTGTCATTTTCAACCAGATCTCTTGAAAAATATGCTAACAATTTAAAACATGTACAAGCACTTGACCCAAAATGCAATCCTTAACACAACATTAAAGTTCAAGAATTTTTTTTCAAGGATTTCAAGCTCCTGTACGAACCCTGTACAAAAGGATTGGTTTTCCACATTGTGCCGCTGAAAAACTTCAATGGACAGCATTTTTCAGTACTTTTTACTAAACTAAGGTTAAAAAAATGTTTAAAGTCAAAATGTCAAAATATTTCTTTGATGGAGCTGGAGCTATGTACACAGCGCCGCCTGCACCAAAGGGAAATACACCAGCATTCCTGTTTGCAATATTTTGTGACATTTTTAAAAAAGAAGTCTGTTTGCATCTTGTTTTGAAAACACTATTTATGAAAAATATGAAGCTCAAAATGAGCCTCAACGACCTTACGTAACTGCGGGAGGGAGACAAGTTTAAAGTGGTACATTTGTTGATAAAGGACACAGGCATTATCCTTATTTCATAAATTTTATCAAATAATCTAACGTTATATGGTAAAAAAATGCACTGAAAAAGTAAATGTTTTTTTAGAGCTATCTGCGGTTTGGATGAATTTTTAATTAAAATGAATGGTATGGCTCACTTTAAAAAAATATTTTCTTATGATGGCTTTTTAAGTCAAAAAGGTTCCTGACTTCTGCCTAAAAATAAATAAAGGGGACAAAAAGACTTAAAAAAAAACATTTGCCTCTAATCAATGTAAATGAATGACAACACACACAAAAAAAATAATTTAAAATAAATACATCGTTTTATGCTCTACGCCAATCAATATTGTTCTGTTGATTGACTCCATCTTTGTTCATGTTTTGTTCAGTGTTTTATTTGGAAAATTAAATGGTGGCTCTTCTTAATGTCAACAAATTTCTCTTCTTTTGGAGTTATTTGTTAGTTTTGCCTGATGAACTTTATTCAATGTTTTTAGACATTTATACTCATCTGTGCAGTGGTTGGCACATTCGCCTAACATGCAAAAGGTCCCCGGTTCAATACCGGGTGGAAACGTTTGTTGGCCAGAAGAGGGATGGGCACCGCCAGGTTGCACTTGGCCAAGATACACCGCAGGAAATGTTGCCCCTATGACGCTAATGGTTAGGGGATACCCTACTCATCAAATGTTTCGACATTAGGTTTTCCATTAGCATTATCTGTGTATACCTAGTACACCACTTTTTAGTCTGTTATCATCTCAGAAGGCACGTTCCTAAATAAGGACAAAATATTTTATATTTTGGCGTATTATATTATATTATATAATTTATGTGTAGTTCCTGTGCATGCCCCCGCTAAGGAGCAACATGATAAGAGGTCCGTCAACCTCAGATATAGCACAAAAGGGAAGACGTAACGACGCTATGATTCGAAAAGGCGGAACGTTTGACTTCAAGGAGCTGGAGTTGTACGGGTACTTAGTCTTTCATAAACTAGGCTATGCCGGAAGGGGAAAAACAAAAACAAAACTCTACCCTTTGGCAGTTTCGTTAACGTCTATTGGGAGCGGGAATGTGCAGAAATTACGAAATGTTGTGTCGAGATGATAAGGTGATGATAATGTTCAGAGGCTGAGCAAGCGTTTAGAACATTTGAGGAGCTAAAAGTCGACAACAATGGGGGGAAAAACTCTTTATACCCCTCCAGTGTTCAATTAATATGAGAGTGAGTGAGTAGTGTGTTCTTGTGACATCTTACGAATACAAAAAGTGTGAAAATAGTATTGGTTGCACACATGTTAAGCGAGAGTTGTGGTAGAGTGGATGTTCTTTGCTACATTCTTTTTTACATCCTGCCAAATGTAACAAGTTGCGTATTATTTTACTGTTTAGCTCCTTGCACTGAATAGTTTTATCATGTAAATAAATATATAATAACCGAAAAAAATTAATTCGTTTGTGAAACATCCATCCATTATCTGCACCGCTTATCCTCACTAGGGTTGCGGGGGTGCTGGAGTCCATCCCAGCTATCTTCAGTCAGTGGGCGGGGAACACCCTGAACTGGTTGCCAGCCAGTCGCAGGGCAAACAGACGGATAACCACTCACTCGCTCATTCACACCTAAGGAAAATTTAGACCGGCCAATTAACCTGACATGCATATTTATGGAACGTGGGAGAAAACCGGAGTGCAAGCATGGGAGAACATGCAAACTCCACATGAGGAGGTTGCAGTAGCTGGACTTGAATCCTGAACTTCTGCACTGTGGGGTTGTGCGCACTAACCGCCATGCCGCCCGTGCGTAAAACATGTCTACACTTTTTATTTTAAACCTTTATTTCTTTATCCAGTTCAAATGATATAAGCAAAGAGTGAAGACATTTTAACAGAAATGTAGTTTGGGAACCTTTGGGAATGTTTTGGGAACTGAATACGATGAAAACTTAAGTCACTTTTCCAACAGTGAGAGTAAATGATGGAAGTTTAATATTAGGCGGAGTACTATTAATAATAATAATGCTGGGTAATGACGGACGAATAAATAAGTGGCACATTGGAAAACTGGTTATCACATCTGCCTCACTGTTCAAAGGTCCTTGGTTCGATTCTAGATACCACTGTAGATAACATGTTGTTCACTATCCAATATTCTTCTAGTGCTAGTGTGTGACTTACCACTTCTAAAAAATGTGTCCTTCAAAAAGTAGTTTCATCTCGCACAACAAAAATGTCACACTTGATATTAAAATTTGTAGGAAAAAGACTTAACACACCAAACCAATTTCAATATTAACACCAAAGCAGGGATTTTAAAAAAAGGTTTGAAAAAAACATACTAAATGATCACATAAAATTATCGATCCAATCTAAATAAACAACTTTATGAAGCCCACTGTGCGTGTGTTTTTGTGTGCGTGTGTTTGTGTGCGTGTGCGTGTGTGTGTGTGTGTGAGACACTTATAGAAATTCAAAACGGCTGAACCGATGGTCATGACAATTTACCATAAAATTTCGGACTAAAACCTGCGATTTTCTTCTCCAGCTTTCAAACCCGTGGCTAATGCATTTTTTTCTAATCGCCGCCAGGGGCCCCTGAGCTGTAAGGGTAAGAGTGCGACAGGTGGAATATATTTGTCGAGGAAAACGCAAATCTAATGTAAGTTGGTTTTAATTTAGCACATGAGTAGTCAGCTGGCAATCGTGTAATGATCTGAATTTGGGCTATTTATCACCAATTCTTTTGTCTAAGTAGTTGATTTATCTTCTTGGGCGGCAGTAGCTCAGGAAGTAGAGCGCTCGTCTTGGGATCAAGAGATCGCAGTTCGAATGCCGGCTCCTCCGTGTTAAATGCCGAAGTGTCCTTGGGTAAGACACTGAACCCCCAATAAGCAGGTTTGCGCCTTACATGGCTGCATGGCCGCTATTGGGAAATGTGAAGCACATTGTAAAGCGCTATGGGAAGTCTTCATTGACTTGAAAAGCGCTATATAAATGCAGATCATTTCATTTCATAACGGTCTATACTGTACACAGATAAACAATATATAGTCACTGAGTCCGTGATTGATTGGCAACCAGTCCAGGGGGTGCTGTCAATCTTTTGCCCCAAGCCAGATGGAACAGACTGCCTCCTGCAACTCTCTATAGAATAAAGGATGCAGAAAAGAGATGGATGCATACTCAAGTCAATATGATCCCTTAAGGGGAAATTCTTTGCACTGTGTACATGTTTGCGGCAGAGCACATAGGGACAGCACACACACACAGTTTTGTAAGGAGAGATGTGAGAGTGATAGCGTGAAAAAGGGCTGCGTCCAAGCTAAGCTCAAGGGCACATTGACACTAGTCAGGATGCAGACCAGGATGGTTATACAATAATCCCTCGTTTATCATTGGGTTACGTTAAGAACCCGTGAAGTAGAAACCTGTATTTTTTTACAATTTAATACCCAGTTTGCCATGCTGAAACCAAATAACAAAACCTTTTTACAGGTTCAAGCATTTGTTTAACAAATAAAAGTTCTTTATAAAGTTTTTTTTTTTTTTTTTTTTCAAATAACTACCGCACTATCAAATAATAACAGGCGAGGAGACTGTGTAGCGAATCAGAATGCAGAAAACAATGAACGATGTACATCCGTGGAGTATCGAAACCGTGAAAAGTAAATCAGAGTTAAATAGAGGGATTACTGTACACCACTTTTTAGTCTGAAAAAATATAATGGACAACGTGATAACAAAAAACATTTTTACATAGAAAGCAGCTCAGCAAATGTTGACTATTTTCGAGATTTCACTATTTTCCGCCACATTTTTAACGGGATTTATGGCAATATACAGCTGAAAGTGTAGAAAAATGATTAGAAAATGTAATAGTAATAAAAAAAATAGTCATAGAGAAAAATCATCAATTTTTGAAAGGGAAACTGTGTAATAATTGACATTAGATGTTGCTGCATTGTTTATTGCAACTGAAAATGTTTCCACTTTTATTAAGCTATAGGGAAGAAACAAACAAATAAAAAACGAGTGGTGAAATAGGTGAAAAAGTCTCTTGAAACGCAGCAGGTACTTGAGTATAATATATGTAAATTCTCTTTTATTCCACCAAGCACCTGTTATTGCAAATGTCCCCGAGGGTCTTATAAAGTTTATTGAATGTGTGTATAACTAACATGGACAGATTTGTGCATTCAAGGGTAGATCCTGTAGCTTTTCCACGAGAAGTCCGAGAGGGGACAACTGTTTGATTCAACAAAACATGCTGTAGAGAATTTTTCAAGAAGAGACTCTTTACTGAGTCTTGTCTGCCACCAGGACAAAACTGCAGAGTGCTTGTCACCTGAGTACACCACAAATCCCCTCCCCACCCATGGAGCTATTTTACCGTCTGTTAGGCAGAGGACTGCAAAAAGATCCCCCACCTGCAGCCCCCACCTCACTCTGTTTGACTGCTAAACGGCTAAAGTTTACTTATGTCCTTACCATTGACTTTCATACACCTTGAAGGGTTTTGACTACTCATGTCTGAGTTTTTAATTGGGCTCTGACGAAATCTTCTTTCCCGGGTCAACTTAATTAAAAAAAATGACTCACAATAAACGTTGAACTTAAAAATGATGAGTGTCGCAGGTCACTGGATCTCTAAATCGTTTTTGCAGGGTCAAGGCAGCAGGATATAAAATGTCCATTAGAGTCTCATTTGTTGAACGAATACAATGGTAAAGAAATTCACTGTCGGTGCTAAATTTTAGACTGTCCGGTTGCAGGGTTGGAGGAGAGGGGACTGTAAGAAATGGGATTTGGTGTTCAATATCCTAGAGCACAAACCGGAGAATAGAATAACATACGCAACAGCCTTTTTGGTTGATTGTGAAATAGAGAGTAGCAGGGGTCAGCAACTAGCTATCTTTAACGCTCCCTAGTGGCTCTTTGGTGCTTTTATTAAAATGTTTGATAAGAAAAAATGATAAGGTGTAAAAGTGGGTGTGCAAAATTACTCAGCCCCTTTACTTTCAGTACTTTCAACTCTGTGCAGAAGTTCAGTGAGGATCTGTGAATGATTCAATGTTGATCTAAAGGACTAACGATGATAAATGGAATCCACCCATGTGTTATCAAGTCTCTGTATGAATGCACCTGCACTGTGATAGTCTCAGAGTTCTGTTTAGAGCGGAGAGCATCATGAAGAACGAGGAACACACCAAGCAGGTCCGAGCTACTGTTGTGGATAAGTTTAAAGCTGGATTTACATCTTTATGTTTAAAAATGTGGCAAAAGGTCACAAAGTTCAAAGGGGCCAAATAGTTAATAATTTAGTACAATAATATATTTGACTAAATCATTCTGGGCAACACGGCGGCGCATTGGTGAGAGCGTGTGCGGCACAGTTCTGAGGTCATGAGATCGAACACCCTTTGTGGAGTTTGCATGTTCTCCCCGTGCTTGCACGTTCCTCCGGGCACTCCGGTTTTCTCCCACATTCCAAAATCATGCATGTCAGGTAATTGGCCGGTCCAAATTGTCCCTAGGCGGTAATGAGCGAGTGAGTTCTCTGTCCCTGTGTGCCCTGTGACTGGCTGGCAACCAGTTCAGGGTGTCCCCTGCCCACTGCCCGAAGTTAGCTGGGATGGGCTCCAGCACCCCCGCGACCCTACTGAGGGTAAATAGTGCAGATAATGGATGGATGGATAAATCATTTTGTGTATTATGTTAAAACATTTTTTGTCATATAATGATTTAACGGACCCCGTAAAACTATTTTTTCTTCCTCCTAGGTTTTTTAAAACTTAGTCTTTCCCCTTTTCAAAGTCAGGCCATGCCTTATATTACATAACAATTGGTAATCTATAGATTAAAGCAACAAAAATAATCTGAAAAGCCGTTTGGGAGCCAAAAGAGCCAACTTTTTTTAGTGAGCTAATTGAGGCTGTTCCCAAAAAAGAGCCGAATTTGCGAACACAAATGGTCAAGTGTTACCACGGACTTTGTGTTGGAGTTCAATTTCAGATTGAATAGAATCCTATACATGGAGATAGACAGGCTGATTTTGTATTACGGCAGATCTTTGCACCCGTCCTCACAGCAAGGTATCAAAAGCAGGTTCAATTACCAGGATGTTACAACGCATGACTGGCCAGCAAAGTCCCCCGACCTGAACCCTATAGAAAATCTTTGTTGGGTTGGAATATGACAGCCGGAAGACCCAACGAAGCAGATGACCTGAAGGCGGCCAAGTAAGCGCTACTTCCATCCCACCTACGCAAAGCCGTCGGATGATTTCCACCTCGGCACAATGATGCAGCTTCTCAGACAAGTGGAGTGTGAAGAAATTAGCAAAGCCCTACATTTATGTGTTTTCAGCTAAAAAGTACCTGTTACCTATGTTTAAAAAAAATACTTGTACATTGACTCTCTTTAAAAGGACAGTGTGCGTTATTTGACCACTAGACCTGTATTGTGCAGTGCTAAATAAATCAAGACCTAAAAAACAACAAGGGAGAATACAGACTACGAAGAATAAAGAGTTCCTAATCACGTAAACAACATCCGAGGACCTCAAGTAGTGGCCGCCATGTCGGATGAGTGTAGGGTAAGTTTACTTCATTATTATTGTGACTGACATTCGAAATGTGATGATTAAAGCTCTAAATTGGCTGTCGTCAAACGTTCCAGGATAGGTTGCGACCAGGGTTGGGTAGGGTTACTTTAACTTGATTACTTTCAATTACTTTTGGATTACTCCAATACCAAATATGCTAATAAAAGACAAAAGAAACTAAATATGAATAAAATTATGACTCACAACACGTGGTAAGCTTTCTCTCCTGGCTTTGATCTCTTTGATCTCCGGCAAAACTAACATAAAATGCGACAGAAACAAAATGAAAATAAATCCAAACAGCTTGCCAACATCATTTTTGCCGTTCCATGTATTCCGTTACTCCCCAAGCCTGCAGAAAATTTAGAAATTTTATTCATATTTAGTTTCTTTTGTCTTTTATTAGCATATTTGGTATTGGAGTAATCCAAAAGTAATTGAAAGTAATCAAGTTGAAATAACCCTACCCAACCCCGGTTGCGATAACAAATGTTTCCTGTTGTCCAAACTAAATCCATACAATACACACTACAAAAGAGCGTGTGGTATAGGTGATAGAGTTCAAATAAGGCAGTCTCTGGACCTCCTTTCTGCCAGCGAACGACGCAATATCACCGGCAAGGGGTTTTAGCGTATCTGCGCCATCATGATTGTCAAGAACCGGAACAGGATGAGGACCCAGAAGCGTATTTCAGATACCGGAAAGATGGGGTCGATACCGGACAGGACGGGAAAGACAGGATTGATATCAGATACAGGAGACAGGAGACAGGAGACAGATATCAGACAGGACGAGACGGACTGGATCGATACCAGACGCTGGAGTTCGATATCAAACAGGACGAGATAGACGGGGACGATACTCGACACTGGAGATTGTAGCAAGGTATCAGACAGGGCGAGACAGACGGGATCAATATCAGACAGGATACACAAACATGATTCCGGACAGAGTCAAAACACACATCTTGAGGGTGCGGAGGTTCGTTGACGGACTGACAAAGGGTGAGTGAGAGCTCTGAGCTTAAACAGGAGGGAAGCCAATCAGCCAAAGAGCCGCAGCTGGCGCCAAACGGGCGTGGCAAAATGGGCGCCATGGGCAACTATGACATTGATAGCCTATCTCTGCCCTAGACCCACAGGACAAGGGTGTATATTTTTCGGCCAGTTTTTCAGAGACACTCGGGGTTTTAGTTGGAGCTAATTCATGCCGAAAACCGGCGCAAATTTTCGCCCATTGTTTATAGCATGCAGCCATGATCTCCAAAGGGCACATTGCAAGTAAGGTTCTCGCTTTCGCCTTTATTCACCGGGTAACACTACTAAGAAATATACGGTAAAGTCATAAAAAACAAGCCTTACACTTTCCCCTTTCATTTGAACATCCAACAAAATTAGTATAGACCCGTGCCAACATCAAACCGCGGATTGTTGACCTATCCAAAATGGCAGACTGTTTATATTTAGGGATGCGTGTGATGCCACGCGCAAACTATCAATAAGGCAAGAAATCCAGCTTAATGCTTGGCATAAACTTGCATGCAAACAAATATGTTAAATGTCTTGTTTTAAAATGTTTTGAAAATGCTTTTCACGTTTCACAGATCTCTTGACTGACTACGAGGTCAGGGCACCAATAAGACCACAACTCTGGACAGCTTTCTCCACTGTTGACGGTTTCTGGCATGTTTTTGGCACCCGTTTATTCCTTGATGTTGTCAGCCGAATTCTTTTTAGGGCTTCCACCTACCCCTTGGACTGTGCCCTGGAGAATATTCTTGGCCAGTCTTGATGAGCTTGTGATGTGATCATACCAATAAAGTTTTCTTCCGAGCACAGTTGACAACAGGTCTTCGTAGGGTCCAATTTGCCTTGTCATGGTGTTTCGCATCATTTTGTTTGTCACATGTAGCTGATGCCTAGCTTCGCATCTCCATGGCCTTGTTTTTCGTTTCCAATTTTGCTGTGAGTCCATGTCTCACAATCGTAGAGGAAGATGGAAATAACCAGCGCTTGCATAAGTCTAAACTTTATTTCACTGCTACGTTCTTGTCCCTCCAGATGGGTTTAAGTCTGGCAAAAGCAGCTGTGGTTTGAGCTATCCTGGCCATGAACGCCTTAATGAGTACAAAAAAATGACACCATCCTTAGAAACATGTGCTGTAGCGTGCTGTGGATGAAATAGCAGACCATGTAGTTGAAACGTCATCGGTTGAGTACGTTATAAATCAAAGAATCGAAGTAGGAGAGGTGATCTGCAAGCACCGCCTCCCTACCAGGCAGGCACCGCCCCCTCGGCCTGAGTCTACCAGTGTTAATCAAAGTGTTATATACATAAAGATAGTTTGTCAGCTTTTATAGCTCACGAACGACATAAACATATCTTTGATATATGACAAAAGTGCGCCAGCTCGCGTGCGACCATCATCGTTACTCAAAGCTGTTGACGTGGATCGCTTGTTGCCTTAACACAAACCAAACATCTGTGATGTTACACTCAGCACGTCACACGCACGCTCGGATTTATTAAAATAATGGACTTCTTCCATGACAGTGGTTTGAGCCAGTTTGTGTAAGTGCTGTCCTCTACTTCATTGTGCTGCACTTAATCCAGTGGTGTCATGAGTACGCCCTGCGGACCGGATCAGGTTTATTCTTGCCCATGAGACAATTTTGAGAAGTACAAGAGAAGAATTAACTGCATCACATTAAACAATGATCAACAGTTTTTAATATATCCAATGGTTGTCCACTCTATAAGCAAAACACTCGCTGAAGCTGTATGTGTTGACAACAATTTTTAACCAGAGAACATTTGAGGAAACACCTATCTAGATGTTATTTCATTTAAAATAGAAGTCATGGATGCGTTGTTTAAGGAAATACGATTGCACTCAGCTGCGAATCAAGGTTGTCTCTCATAACCACAAAATTTGCTACTACACTAAGCTTTTTATTCTCAGTCATTGGAAACTATCAGTTATCAGTTGGATTGAAAAAATGCAAAATTAAAAAATAGTACCAGTGTGTCTTTTCAGAAGTTTAAAGAAGCTTTATTTTCTATGACATAGGGTGTTTAAAAAAAATCAATACCTCTAAAAATGTAAATATCACCGAAAGTACATGATTAGGGCAAATTAAATTAAAACATATTAATTTTGAAGCGATGGCACGGAAAAGACATATCTGTATAATAATAATTGATTATAAATATTCAAAAGATATGACATTTTTGAAATTTTGACATGAAATATAACAGCGTACTTCCCAAATTCAGGTACACATTTTTATGAAAAATAATAATAAAAAGCATAAAAATAATTTAAAACATCAAATCAATCATTTAAACTATTTGTAGTCAAATTTGTGTTTTTCTGATATTTTTGTCACTTTCCAGTTTCCCTGAGTTAAATAAACGGTATTGGAATTAAATTAAATTGTTATTATGTTTTGTTTTGTTTTTTAAGAATGTACAGTTGATAAACACTTTATGTCTTAACAAAGGAAAATTTTGTATTGATGATAAAATCTCTCAAATCTTACACCCTTGAATCAAAATAAGAATTTAAAACTGAGCCCACCAAAGTTCCACAGCCTTACAGCCAAAGCACACTTTTTATGCTATTTAAAATTCTAGTCCAGCCCCCGGGGAGTTTTTTTCTACCAGGTGGCCCCTGAGCTAAAATGAGTTTGACACCCCTGATTTAATCTATGCAAGAATTGCCGGATGGAAAAAAAACAAAATGTCATGCAATCGACGACAAGAGGCTGCTACAAACTTTGTCTTGCCGAAGATATATTCAGCAGAAGTGTGAAGTATTGATTTTATCTTGCACTCTGCCATTAAATGAATAAAAACAGTATATCATCCTCGGGATTATTGTTATCTGAAAGGTTTATGCATCCCTTCCGGGCAAACAGTCGGCAAGGTGGTGAATCGCAAACAATGAAGATGATGAGACAAATTTACATATACAGCGCGGCCGTATAAACACTTTGCAAACCGTCTCCTACACTCGTTCTGTAACCACGGCACTTCTTCAGCACCGTGTCAGTACTTTGCCTCCCGAGTGCAAATGATTCATATTTCTCGATTATTCATAGCGCAGGACTAACGAGCTCGACAGTAAGACATTGTTGCAGATCCTGTAATGTCTTTGTCTTGGAGGAACTGAATCACAACTCAACGTGGGTGTGAATAAAATAAACAAGCAAACTTCGTACCTCTTGGAAACAAACAAATTGAGGGCGGCCCTGCTGGTCAAGAACCGAGTTTCAGGTTTCAGGTTCCATTAGTCAGAAGTAGCTAGGCGGCAAGGAATAAAAAGGGCAACGGCTGGTAAAAAAGAGATCAAGAGACACGGAAACAGCACTTTGCCTCTCACCTTGTTCAGCGAGGATACATGCAGTCACATTTCATAATCCCACACTTAGAAAAATGAAATCCAATTTACCTCCGACTGAAAGTGCTCTTGCGTCTCAATTTTGTATACTTTGACACGTCCTCGGACCGGTTCGAATGCAGAAGTGCATCGGCGTTGACAGCGCCATGTGTTATCTCAGTGGCTTCTTGGTGTGGAGGGGGAGAAAAATGTTATCTGGAGGAGTTGCAGTTTTTGATACAATAAATCATCCCCGTTTGGCAACTTGGGATTTTCTGCATCCCTGTGCATAACTTGCAACACTCAGAGTCCCTCAGGCTTCACTCATGGGGTTTTTGCTGGGTCCTCGGTGTACTGAATTCCCTCGACCATGTGATTGCCAATGGTTATGATTTCTATGCTCAACATTAACTCTCTTCCACTCCCGATTAAAGATGAAACGGTATGAAGATTTTATATCACATTAAATGGAGCAATTACCAGTAAAGACTGAAGCCTCGCAAAAGGAGTGATTCCTAGGCCACAAACTTCTAAACCCCACAAAATAGCAGCCACCAAACTTTATAATTAGTCCTCTAAGAATCTATGAAATTATTATACAGTATACCGCCACATACAACATTAACTTAGAGATCCATTTAAGGCAGGGTGCTCAAACACAATTTGGCTCTGGGCCAGTTCCAGAATTTCTGTTCTCGGGCGGGCCGGATGAGTATCAACTCTAAATATTTAGTTCTTTTCAATACTTAAGCATTTTGCCTACATTACATATCATAATCACACCTGAAAGTGTTCTCTACTTTTGATCAGTGCAATACAGTTTTTTTTGTTGAAACACCTCATCTATTTTATGAAATAGTGTTGTAGTATCATGGTTTAGACATAACAAAATGTCCTTAAACTGTTGAGCAGCAAAGATGGGATTATTTTAAAATTATTCCATTTTCAAAAAGTTGTTCTCTAATTTTCTCACATAGTCATACGCAGAACACCACAAAGTTTGAGGCGTTAAGAAAGCCAAATATTTTGTAGTTAATGTCGTATGGTGAAGAAAATGCCTTCTTGGTCTTATTCAATACTATAACGAGAGAACATAATATGGTAGGGTTGCTGAAACCTGGGATCTGCTTTAATTACAAAATGACATACTCAGTGGATCTCACGAAATAATTGGAGAACAGAGGTGTCAAAGTCAAATGGACAGAGAACCAAATGAAAAAAATCTCTGCGGGCGCAGGGAGGAAATGATGGAGTGTTAAAAATGTTTTAAATGGAGCCAATTTAACCCCCAGAAAACTAACAAATAGATTGGATAAGCAATATTCTGTTATTGCTTTATCAATTATCGTAAACTCCCATCAAAAACCTTTTTTCCTAGATTTAAATATCTCCATAAACATAAAAGTAAAATGAAAATAGCCACTACTATTCAGGTAAAATTAGCAGCCTGTAGTTACTCTTTCTTCAAATGCTGGCTGCATCGACTTCAAAGAAATATAATAGCAATTTTCTTTATGAAAATAGAATAGATTATTCATACATGAAATAGAGTGCAAAAATCTGTTGAGCAAAAACAACACTTTCTTCAAGAAGAAGTAACGTTCAGTAAAAAAAAAAACGACAACAGTTTTTGATGGATCAAGATAATATCAAGGGCCGTAGAAAACCTCCTTATGGGCCTTGACTTCTATATTTGTCTTGTACAGGGTTTGTATTGGTTCTTGAAGTAATTGGAAATCCTTTAATTTTAGTGTTGTGTTTTCAAGGATTGAAATGTGCTTGAATTTTGGCTAAAGTGCTTGTATATGCTTAAAATTGTCTGCTTATAAATGATGCTCTCATTGCCATTGCATTTCTTCCTCCCTTGTTAACAACGGCAGCTGGTATTAGTTTGTATGCTATGTGCTGCATAATCTCTTAAAAGGACAGGTGCATGCTACGCCTACACGTGGCACTATGAAATGTGTATTATTGCAAGGATTACGCATAAACTATGAACATTTATCATTTACCGTCCACAAAATTAAAGTAGCGTTTCCTTGTGGTAAATTGTGAAAAAAAAAAAACTGAAACTGTCCAGTCAGCCTTTAGAACAAATCACTCTAATGAGACAGCCCTGGCTAAAGTAACCAATGATCTCCTTTTAGCAATAGATTCCGGTGCCTCATCAATGTTACTGCTGCTGGATCTCAGTGCTGCTTTTGATACTGTCGACCACAACATATTACTTGTTCGTCTGAAATGCATTGGTATCTCAGGAACTGTACTCTCGTGGTTTAGGTCCTAACTGTCAGACAGAATGCAATGTGTTAACTATGGCAATCTGACCTCTAAACACTCTTATGTCCCCTGTGGTGTTCCACAGGGCTCTGTACTTGGCCCCCTTCGTTTTAGTATTTATATGATTCCGCTTGGTGACATTATCCGCAAGTATAATATTAGTTTCCATTGCTATGCCGATGACACTCAACTGTATGTGCCATTGGAGACAACTGGACAGTTAAGTTGTAGAAATCTGAAGGCTTGCCTTACTGAGATTCAAAGATGGATGTCACTTAATTTTTGCGCCTTAACCCAGAAAAAAATGAAATGTTGATTATTGGTCCAGCTCACTGTCGTCAGTTGTTTTCAAACACTGCCCTGAACCTAGACAAATGTAATATCACCCGTAGTGACTCGGTCAAAAATCTGTCCTTTCAGTCACACATGAAAAACATTACTAGAATAGCTTTCTATCACCTCCGTAATATTGCGAAGATTCGCTCGATGCTGTCCCAATCAGATGCAGAGGTTTTAATTCAGCGTTTATTACTTCTCGGCTTGATTACTGTAATGTATTGCTTTCTGGTCTCCCGATGTCTAGCATCAAAAGTTTGCAGCTGGTTCAGAATGCGGCAGCTAGACTTTTGACTAAAACCAAAACGTTTGAGCATATTACTCCTGTATTGGCCAACTTGCACTGGCTCCCAGTCCCCAAGATGTGACTTTAAGGTTCTCTTATTAACATACAAATGTTTGCATGGACTTGCACCCTCTTAACTCATTGATTTGATATCCCCCTATGTTCCTGCACGGAGTCTGCGCCTGGAAAATGCCGGTCTACTTGTGACTCCGAGAGCCAAGAAGTCTGCAGGCTTGAGAGCGTTCTCCATCCGGGCCCCTGTGCTATGGAATGCCCTGCCTCCGGAGATAAGATCTGCATCCTCAATGGAAGTTTTTAGATCAAGGCTTAAGACACACTTCTACTCCAAAGCTTATGATTGATACCCACCTCATATTCTGTATTGACCTGTCTTTTTCCGACTGCCTGCCTGGTGGTGATACAAAGGAGAAGGACAATTTGAGATGAGTAAGCGGACCAGCGTTTGACCTGAAGCATGTCAACTCCTGCATGGACCAGCTGGCAGAGAAGGGAAGCTGCGTCGTGGCCATCATAGACTTTCTGGACTAGTTTGCAGGCTGGGGGCATCGTTGCTGTTATGCACTTTCCGGACAAGTGTTCAACATGTTACCTAATGTTGATTATGTTTGTGTATTGTAATGCTAAATGTAATTCACCCTGGTCATCCTGAAAGGGAGATTACCACTTGTGAGGTCCCTTCTCAGGGTTTCTCTTTTTCCTCACGCTGAGGTTTTGAGTTGTTCCTTGCCCACATGTTGGTTTAGGATCAAGTAGTTGTGTAATTGTAATCCTGTGCAGTCCTTTGAGACATTTTTGTGATTAAGGGCTATACAAATAAATGTGACTTGACTTGACTTGAAAATATGAGCTACATACTACCCATATTTACCCAACACCTATATGGGAAGGGACTTTTCTCAAAAACAAATTGTATTTGTGATCTCATGATAAATGCACACACAAGATTAAAAATACCATGTGAAAATCACAGATCTATTTGTGGCTCTGCAAAACACATGATTTCGGATATTCGGATATTTATAGATATTTCGTTTTAATGATACTGACAAAATTGGAAAAAAATGGCTTTGAATTTCCTTTAAAAAGTGCATAAATTTAGCCATGAAAAACATGTACGAAACCCTGCTTGTAGAACGTACAAAAAAATAACTAGCAGAAAATGTTGCCAACTAATTCATGTATAGTCTCATCCATTTACTCTAAAAACACATTATAATAAATAATGTAATTGTCTTAACTATACACAAACAATAGTTACTGACTGATCAATCTTAGCTCTGCTTTCAGAAAGCCCTGTTTTTCTTATTTTCAGTGAACATTAAGTAGCAAAATGGCTGTCCCCTGAGATGGATAAAAACAAATGGATATTGCTTCCTAAATTATATTATATAAACAGATTATTATCAAGATGCCTCATTAAGTCATACAATATACTGTTGCTACGAAATCCTTTGGGGTGATTATCGCTTCAAGAGTTCTCATTTAATTCATCTTTAACCATTGTCTGAATTGTCTTGATTGAATGTGTTCCCCTCAGAATGAGGTGACTTAAAAAAACACTATACATTCTAAGCATTAAGAGCAAATTGCTTGGATTTGAATTTGCAAATAACCTTGCCAGGTTGGACTCCTTGGTGTTGTGTCGCTCCAGCTTCCATGGCAAGAGCTGGCGGTCAAAGTCTTGGGCTTTGCACATGATTCGGATTACTCTGGTGGCTATTGAAGTGTAGCTGAAGCTGCAGGAAGGCAGCGGATCAATTTCACTGCCTACCGCCACTGTCCATACGCTTCTTTGTGTTTGGTCTCTTTTAGCGCTAGTTTGCTTGCCTCAATGCTCTTGGCTTTTGTTTGATCACTTTGTTAAATGTCAGTAGCACTGCGATTTTTCTGGTTGCTCCTGTTGCTTTGGGTGTGTGTTTATGGCGTTTCAGTGTAGGGTTGAATGCAAAAAGAAAAATGCATATAATCACCCATGCCTCTTAAGTCTGTTAATGCTCCTTTTATTATTTAGTTGCAATCTATAGTCTTCAGTCTTTTTCATTTCATTTTTGTTTTGTTTCTTGTAGGAATGTGGCAAATAGTTAATGTGACAATGGATTGATTAAATCAACTTTTTTTTGTAAATGATTCAACGGATTGGAATAAAAAAACATTTGAACTTTATTCATTTTAAAAAACACACTATGATTTAAAATTACCGGTGATAGCATATATGTCACGATTGCCCATTGCCCTAACCTGGGCCCTCTCAATTGGTGCCAGCTGCTGCTCATTGCCTGATTGGCTCACCTCCTATTTCAACTCAGTGCTCTCATTCACACCTTGTCAGTCCATCAACAAACCTCTGCACTTGCAAAGCAAGCATTTTGACTCTGTCCGGTATCCTGCTCATGTAAACAGTATCTGGTATCTGTCCCGTGCTGTCTGGTATCTTGCTCGTGCATTTTGTACAAGGTATCGCTCCCGTCTGTCCCGTCTTGTCCGGTATCTGCTCGGGTATCCTGCATCTGGTATTGATCCCGTTTGTCCTGTCCGGTTTCGATCCTGTCTGCCCCTGGCTTCCTGTTTTCCCGCGCCTGACTTCTCTGTCTCACCTCTTCTGCCCAGCGATCGTCGAATCGCTGGCGTTTGTGTTTCAGAGCATGACTGCCCCGTTTCCGTAAAATAAAGCTTGGTGTGAAAACGTTACGCGTTTGGGTCCATCGTCTGTTCGGGTTCTGACAATATAAGGTATACCTTATTTAGGATGTAGTTGGTAGTCAGAAAATAGGGAAAATAATTTATTAGAAAGCAGAAGAAAATCGTAAATAGATTTTGGGCAGATATCTCCTAAGGTTGTATTTTACAAGACCCTAAAAACAACTTTGTTAAAATAAAACATCACATTCAAATTTTAATTCAGTGGCAGATGGCGTTTTGACCTATCGACAGTCAGTTATTTCATTTTGATCAAATGTAAAAATTTGGACACTGAAACAAATGGCCGCTATTAATAGACGATATGAATCAGCAAACATGTAATTTTGTAAAACCTGAAATTTGGATAAATTGTACCCATAAAAATAAACGATGAATCAATTATAAGTATTGTTCTGTATTCAATTGATGAATTACTTGTTGATTATTTGATTTACATTACTTACTTTTTGCATTCACCCGTCCACCTTGTATGAAGTGCCTGTTTTGACGTATTTCCACGGGCATAATAATTCTTTCCTTATTTTATTCATATATCTGTAAAAAGTCGCCATTTGGGTTATATTCTGTTATGTTTTGTAGGCAGTCGCGTCTTTTGATTCCTACTCTTGGGGCAATAGCAGCAGTAATGAATACTAAATTGAACTTGAAAAAAGTCAGTATACAAATTTAGAAGTTTTCTGCTTCAAAGATGTTAACGGTCGTGTCCACAGGAAAGCTTTTTTCAGTAAAGGTCGAACATCATAACAGTGCCTTTGGTGCAAACAAAGTAAACGTCCCTCAAATGTAGACAACCGCATTCGCCAGGCATACAGGGACACGCTTTAATGTATTTTAATAGTTTCCAGCTTTTGTCAATGACAAAGAAAGGGGGCATCAGGCAAGGACATGATCAATCATGGAATTACTCAACTGTGTATGCCTTGACATTTTTTCGAAACACCTACAACAATTTAAGCGCGCTACTAGATGCATAAATTATATGAACGTGTCCTATGTCATTTTCTTTCAATTAATCCTGAAAAGTAGCGATTAAAAATAAGGCGCAGCTTTTGACAACAACACCGACAGTGAGAGGGCGGAAATAAAACAGACGAGATGCCGCAATGGTCTTTTTTTTGTCAGATCGTGGCAATTACAGCGGCGGGACAGACATGAACCCATGGCCAGGCCATTTATACCCACTCATATTAAATGAGCCAGCAAATATTTAATCATAGAGGATTTGGGGAAACTAACGTCAAAGTTCATTTTTGGCGAGCACGCTGACAGCTAGCTCAGCTCACGCTGCCGTCAAACAGTTCCACAAGTCATCCCATAAATATTATTTGTCTCTATCTTGGGACTCATTGTTGAATCAGGGGTACAGTTGAGCGAGACAGCTTTACAGATCAACATCTCAGCCCGTTTTTACGGGAACTGCATTCTGCATAGGAGACTGACAACCTCTGGGTGAAAAAAGTGCTCAGAACGTACGTTTCTGTATACGGTTTTTGACATCTGAACATTTCACCCTGATAGACCGGGGTGGGATACAAAAATGCCATTAAATGAATAAGTGAGAACAGGAACTATGATTTGTAGAGAGTGTACATTTTTACCTGCTCGAGAAAATTTCTTCAAAACACAAATCCTGAAATATGAAGCGGTGGAAGAATATTCCACCACTGACATGGATCATAGGTGTGTTCAAGGATTTTATTTTTGCTGCTATTTTTAAATGGAAAAAGAAATCGTGATCTAAACAGTTCGACAAGATGAATGGTATTGAACATACCACTAACTAGTCTAAAAAAAAATAATAATCAAAAATAGTATAACTCCATCTCTATCTAGCCATTTTTCTAGCTCTAATAGGGCAACTATCTATAACGAACAGTGTAGTGACCTAGCTGGATAGCTTCTAGATAGCTATTTCTAGACATGATTAACCCCTGTGTGATTTATGGCACAGAAGAGAACGCTTTCTCTCCACTGAAAATAACAAGTTTCTTTTTGGAATAAAATAAAATCTTAAAACAAGTAGGCAACATTTATATAATGACAACATAGTGTAATATTGATTATCTTTACAGCATAGTCTCTTATATTCAATCGAAATATGATAAGTTTATTTCACATATTTTCATCTCGCTTTATGTTCTGCATTCTGAATGGCTAAACAGTCCCCACTCTTAATATGACAAAATAAAGTGCTTACGAGTACAGTATACAGTATTGTTAAATTAATGCTTGGGCTTGTAAAAAGGGTTTGTTCTTTGGTTTCAATGTGCAATATAGCATTTAATTGTATTAAAATTGTAAATAATAATTATTTCTTCCTCACGGATTTCTTTCTTTCGTTCTTTTTGGAACGCAGTATGTATATTTGCAATTTATATCTCAAAGTGATAATGGTTAAGTATATCTTCTGATTTCAAACTTTATATCTTCTGTGTTTTCTCTGGATATTGCTAAAGATACTCTTTCCTAACTCCCCATGTAATTTATTTCATGTACAGTTGTAACAGAACCTTATTTTTGTAGTGAAAAACATTAAGTACAAGGGCACCTCAAATTTTCACGTTTGTTTATGATAATATCACACAGGCATTATGAGCTAGTTCTAGTGTGATAGCAAAACAGTAGATAGCTATCTAAGATGGCTGACCTTCAAGGCATGCTCGCCTTATGTTGTGAGAAGTCACACGTTGTGTCTCGAAAAAATACATAGATAGCTGAGCTCTAGATATGCAGATAATCATGTCGTATGTATTTAAAAGTAATCATTCTGTTGCGCTTTATTATTTTATTAGCCCCAAAAGAATAGTTTGACATGTGTTTAAACCTCAAAACCGCCTTGTGTAAACCTTAAGCTTGATATTTCCTTTTCTAAAGAATTGTATATTTGGTTGTGAATGCAGTCCATTTGAAAACGTGAAAAGTGTGTTTAGAACAAAAACTCTGCGATTTGACAGCTTGAGGAAAATATTACTCAATATTACTCAAGACCAGTTTTGGGAATATGGCTGTTACGTATTGTTTTCAGTGACGGGGTAATCTAACGAATTATTTATTTCTGCCGTTACGCTGTTACTGTTACTGACGATCAAAAGTGGTGCGTTACTTTGAATAAATCAAGACGAAGCGTGTTGGCTTGGACGGGTGTTTACTTTTGTGCCGCTCGCAAGTAAACCTTAACATACATCTGTAAACATTAGGACATTACAGGTAATGTAGTTCTTGATTTATGAAGCATATAACATCGCACAGAGGGATTGGATGGTCACTTTATATTGTTTTACTGTTGACCTGCTGTAAACAAAATATTCGAAATGAAGTTGTTTATTTCTACTCGAAAATGTTTAAGGTTGTGAGAGTTTGGTTTCTAGATTTTACACTGCAGTGTAAACATACAGTATACTATTAAACGGTTAACTTTTGGTGTGTAAAAATACTTAAAGTACAGGAGCATCTGTGACTGTGATTTATTCTATAAAGTGAAACTCTATATTACATTGTTTTACAGTTGACTATTGTTGTGAACAAAATATTGAAGTACAGTAGCATTTGTCTACTTGACCAGTTGTCTCAGATTTTGAGTTAGATTTAATTTAAAAAACTCAATTTATATTTTTACTGCTGTTATTTTGATATAATATTTGCTGTTTTTTTGTTGCACTTAAAGTCTCAGATAAATATATTGCTGGTGAGGTGCAATAAATAATCTAAGGTTCTCTAACACAAATACCTGTCTGTTCTTCTTTATGCAACGAATACTGCTCAGAAAATTTCAAATTCTTTGACATACAATAACTTATTTTTAAAGCAATGGATATTGTTACTTTCCAAAGTAACTAGTTATTTTACCATAGAGTAATTAGATTACCAACTCAGATACCTTTTGGAAGAAGTAGTAAGTAAACTATAACTAATAACTTTATTAAAGTAACTTGCCCAACACTGCTCGAAATGTCAACATGTGAGCAGATACACAAGTGTATGTATTCAATATTTTGTCTAACGATGCAGCAAATTGTAATACAGCAGTATTGTAACAGATTAATCCCTCTCATTTGTGGTTTACATTTTGTAGTAAGGGCATTGGTTGCTTTTTTCATTTTTCATGGGCTTCTCCTTCTGGGTTGGCAGTTGTTTCTGACAGTTATTTTAGAGGTCTTACTTTAAAGCTCTCAGAATGCATCAACTGACATTGTTTTTCTTGGTCTACCCTTTTGACAAGTGCGATTTAGAGCCGTGGTTCGTAACCTTTTTTCAGCAAAATGTTTTCAGTCAAGTACCCCTATTCCAGGGGTTGCCAACCCCAAATATTGAAAGAGCCGCGATGCACAAAAAAAAAAAACATGTTTGGAACCGCAAAAAAAATCAATTTTAAGAATGGCCCACTGGTCACATCCGGCCCTTGAGAAGGTTTTCTAAGGCCTCTGAGATAACCTTGATTCATTACTGTATCGTACACCAGGAATAGTTGTGTATTTGTTTACTGCGTGCTTTACTTATCATCACACTTTTTTTAAACTGTAGCTTCATGAGTGAAAGAAAGAAATATTTTATTCTTCGAGTTATTTTAACTAACTTTTGCTAAAATATAGAAAACAAGTTACTGGTGGTACCTGACTAATACAAGCTGTTTTCATTTAATGTTCATGTAATAAAGATTTTAATAAGGAAATTTGTGTTTTGTGCCTGTAAACATTACTGAAAGAGCCATAACAAAGTACAATATTGTTTCATTTATTTGATCATATTAGAATATATTTGTTAGCTTTTTGTTAGGTTCAATTGGGTTCACGAGACAGGGGGTCTGACTTGAGGACCCATCACTAATACAAAAACAAAGTCCAGTTTGGAAGGACGGTGCAGTTAAAAGCAGAGATGGTAGAATATATTGAAAAGAAGAGTAAAAAGGTAAAACCAAAACGACTTTAAGTAGAGTATACACTCACCTATGAGCTCACGTACACTATTTTTGTATTACAAAATAATTCCCTTCTTTAGCTTGACCAGTGCTGTTGGATTCTGATTCAGAATATTTTTGTCATTGTCAAAGACCAACAAAACTTTGCTTGGAGCATCCATTCATTCATCAATAATTAAAAAAAATACAAATTCACAGAATCAATATTAGTGAAATCTATAAATAACCAAATGTAAACATTAAAAAAACGGGCACTTTCCTCTTATCGCTTTCTTGGGACCCATTATAATGAACGAAAAGGGGAACAAAATCAACAATATCTTAATAAAATGAGATGTGGTCCCTCAAACACAATTGTGACTGAACTGGGCATAATCACCATATACTGGAGTGTAATTTCCCTTTACTTTGCATTATTTTGCCAAGGCAAAGGTTTGCGACCTACTTTGGAACCTTCACCAAATGAGAATCACTAGACTATATGCGTCATTTCATTTTTTTTCAACATTTAATCAGTGCGGCCATCGACTTGCAGCTTAAATTTTTACTTGGCAATTCCAATCGTTTGATTTTGAGACCCTTGTGCTAGATTTTCAGCTTCAAAAGTCAAGTCCTAATTATTTGTATAGCCCTTAATTATCCTCAAGTCAAAGTAATCCACATTTTGCATTATGTGCTCTATTCGTCATTGTTACAATTCATTCCTGGGTTAACACGCGATGTTGGAGGGGTATCGAGACAATCTTTTCAGGTGATAAATATCGGCTGTAAAGTCAGCAACATTACGGCAGGTGATGAACGACAACCAATATATCGGCTCTCTTGAGCACTCTGGCAGCAGAAGAGTTAAGAGTGCAGCGCCTGAAGCCTTGACCCTTCTCCACACCCCGGAAACGGTCTTTTTGCCCTGCATAAGCACCATTTAATCAAAATGTGGCAGGCGCTTTGTTTATGGCTGATGTGTCAAACTCATGGCCTGCGGGGCAAAAGTGGCCCGCCACATCACTTTATGTGGCCCACGAGAGCTTAAAATGTATTCGTGTCTAAATATAAACGGGTCAGGAAAGTGCTTTCCCATAATGCCTGTGGACTACAATACAAAGTACAAAATGCATAATTAAGAAGGAAAAAAACATGTATATGCTACATTCGTATAAGTCGCAATTTAAGGGGAAATGAATTTGATAGAATCCACCACTAAAAACATACAAGTCAGCTTGAAAGGCAATTTAAAATATAATTTAAAAATGAGAACACTGTACACTAACGTTACTCATATGTACGTGCATATCGGTACCAACGTAACATATTACCAAACTATCAGCTTCATTCCAAATCACTAAACCCAATAAAACATTCATCCTTGTAGTCTATTTTATTGTTAAATTCAAAATACTGTTTTAAAATAAATAAGATGATATTAAAATGACTTTGAAGCTACGTTCTCTAGTAATGTCTGGAAATTATTGTTATTTTATCTCGTATGTGGGGAAAAATGTTTCCTTGAAAGACATCTCGTATATTGAATTTTGCGCAACTCCTATGTAGAGGTATCACTGTATTTAAAAAAATATATACAAAAAAATATACAAATATATATATAAAATATATAAACATGTTTTGTGACGTTTTTCAATTCAACTGTCATGTTAGTGAGTTGAAATAATAAACATTCCAAAGTTAATTTACATGAAGGAGTAGTTACATTTATTTGACATACCAATTACATTTAGTTAAATTTATAAGTTACCCTGTGTATTTGTGTATAAGCATTGGGCTATTATGGCAGGGGTCGGGAACCTTTTTGACCCAAAGAGCCATAAAAGCAAAAAAAGGTTTGAAAAAGAAATTGAGAGAGCCACATCATATATTTTTAGACAAAATTGAAAAAACTGCCAAACACGCTCTCTAGACAAAAGCTAATTCTTCAGCACCTTTTATTTCACTGTGTGTCATTTGATGATTTAATCAAATGTATGAAATGATAATAATGCCAAATCCTGTGTCCCAAATCAACGAATATACAGTATGCCATTTACAATTTGTCTTCCACCTTCAGTTAAGAGTGTTGAGGCATTTTTTTCCATGAAATTTGTCCTTAATAACGGTTTCAAAGCAATGTGCATGCAAAGTTCTTTTGTAAAAATGTCACAAATTATTGCAAACGATAAGCATATCGTCAAATTCACTTTCGGTGTAGACTGCACTGAGAGAGAGAGAGAGAGAGAGAGGGAGAGAGAGAGAGAGAGAGAGAGAGAGAGAGAGAAGGAAGTGCCTTGCGCTGTGTGCAGGGATCCGCCCACCTGTACTGCTCACCCAATCAAAGTCTTTGCCAGCGTTTTTATTTATCAGTTTAAATGGTTTCTTATCGAACTTCTGCATTAAGTTGCTTGGGATTTATATGGACCAAATTCGGGATGAAATCACTTGACTTTGGAACGCCACAGAGAGTTGTGCAATAGTTACATTTTATTTCGAAGCCATATGTACACATGAAAAGAGCCAAATATGGCTCCCGAGCCATAGGTTCCCTACCCCTGTATCATGGCAATGATTGATCAGTCGATAAGTGTCACTGACCATAATTGCAAACTATTTCATGCAACGGGAATCGAACGTGAGCGGTCAAACAATGAAAACGTCGACACTTTACTACTAGACCACAAGTGGTACGGATGAAATACGAAAAGCCAGGAGAAATGATCTCATTATCACACAAGTTTTACCCATGGTGCCAGAAACACTGATTTGCAAAGTGCATCCTGATGGGTAAACAGTCTCTCTACTTCTTTACCTGAGAGTCAATAACGTTGCTGTTTAATATGTATGCGTATGTAAAAAAAAACCTTGCAGTCATTTGTTGGAAGCCTTTCTATTTGTCTCCATTCTTTTACAGTAGTCGGTGAAGAAGTGGCGAGACTGATAAGTTAAATATCTCATCAGAATGCTCTGTGAAATTCAGTGTTTGTGGTACAAAATAGTGTGATAATGAGATAAGCTCTGTTGCCTTTTCTTATGTTATCTGTACAGCTGGTGGTATCTTGATAAAGTGTCAGTACTCTCACTGCCACTACTTTGGTTGGATTCCAATTGCATGCAATGTCTTGCGATTTAGGTCAGAGATGTCTATCGATTTGATTAATCGTTACAATTATACCATAAAGCCTTGTTTGGGAATGCATACTTATAATTACTGTATGTGTTTCCAATACTCTCCACTCTATTCTGCACACCGAGTTGAGAGGCGCACTTTTAACTTTTTGGAAAAATTGTTTCTTTTACGTGCGCCTTATATTTCGTGAAAAACCGTGCATCAGGCCCTTTGAGAACAACCATTACGCCTTCCCTGAAAATGAGTTTGATTCCCCCTGATTTACGGTCACATTCTTCACATTCTCAAGTAAGAAATGCAGCAATTATATTTTTTTAATTAAAAGCTTCAGTCAAATATTTGTGACGCTTAACCCCAGTGAGCTTGTAACGGCAAGTTGTCGTCACGTCCAAGCGTTACAAGTCACAACTGCTGTTCCACTGAGACGAAGAGTTCGGCGATCCAAAAGCAATAAACGGCAGCATGAGTCGAAATGAAAGTCGAGCAAACAGCTGGATGCTGTTCGTGTACGCAACAGGCTCAAGTGGCTCACTGAGCGCAGATGTTCGCTCGACCGAGTGGATGACCCCAGAAAGGGGAAACAGAAGTGCATTCCCTTCCCTGCTGACAACAAGCCGTCAACAACAAACGTAAAGTGGTACCTTTTCATATGAGCTTTATTTCCCCGATTTGAAATAAATAAAAGCATCCGTTGAACCCCAAGCAAGGTTCCTGCACCTTTTTCATGGCCAAATTCAATCACTTTTTAAGGACTTTCAAAGCCAATTTCTTTTTAATTTCTACAGAATGATTACAAGATATCCAGGGAGAATCTTGTGTTTTTCATACAGCTTGGATGTAGGGAGCCCGCCCTGAGACTGGGCGGCCCCTGGTTGGAGTCTCAGCAGGAGTCATACCTAAGACTTACAACATTGGTACCTGTTGCCTCCCTGCTTTAGGGGTTTAAATTAGAAGGTTTGGTCACCTAATGACTCTCAATGACAGGTGTTGCATCACGTCGTTTAGGTTGAGTGAGGGGGCAGGCAATCCCCTCTTCTTTAACAATCTCCCAGAAAGAGTCAAGAATGCAAGAATTTGAGTGTGTTCTTGACTCTAGCCACCTCCCACCCTAGGGGATTTGGCTCTGATATGTACAAATATATCCGCACTTTTTAATCTTGAGCATTTATCAAGATTTTTAGATCTTGAGTAAATCACAATTATATCTGGGGATCCAAACAGTACGTGTGTAATTATTTTTAAGAAAATCTCTCCCCATTTAGGTGTTAAGCAAAATGGCGGTAGTATGTACCTTACATTGTCGTTGTTTCCATTAAAATTTACCACTGTGAAACGCTACCTTAATTTTTGACATGGCCCATAATCGATGTCCATAATTGTAATCCTTGCACGAATACAAATTTCATAATGCCCCCTTTAAGTGCAATATGTACACAACAGTTAGCAAGAAATCCTATATAAGCTTGCCTGTCACCTCTATGAATTACATTTTACATGACTGGAGAGAGCTGACTCCCATTGTGATCCCAAGAGCCAAGAAGAGATCCGCAGATTCGAAAGCATTCTCTTTTCGGGCCCCGGTGCTGAGGAATACTCTGCCTACTGAGATTCGATCTGCAACCTCAGTGGAACTGTTTAAATCTAGGATTAAAACACACTTATATTATATAGCTTATGAATGATCTATATTTCACATTGACAATATCTGTGTATTATTTGTTATTGCAAAATTCGTTGCAGCCTGGTCATCATGGAAGGGGGATTACGTCATGTGCGGTCCCTTCTCAAAGTTTCTGCATTTTCCTCATGCTAAGGTTTTTGAGTTTTTCCTTGCCGTCATGTAAGTTGTAGATCAGGGAATGGTGTAATAATAGTCTGTAGTTTGCAATAATCTGTGGTCTGTGCAGCCCTTTGAGACTCCTTGTGATTAAGGACTATACAAATAAACTTGACTTGACATTGTGAAGAGATGTGAAGAGCATGCTGTGCCTAGATTTGTTCCACGTTTAGCCCCAGTTTTTATTTTCCATTTCTTAGCCATTGTTCATTAAAACGGCAGCCTCGCTGCATCTTGCACTTCTTAGACATTGACGCTTCACATGACAACGCCAAAAAAAATTAATGACAGTTATTGTTAATCATGGGGGAAGAAAAAATTCAATGGAAAAGTTATATCACCAGAGCAGGCGCAGGCATGTTGGCATCATTTTTAAAGTGACTTGGAGAGTACCTTTGTGGTAAAAATGGTAAAATGATATTTATATAGCACTGCATCTTATTCACGCTTTACCCTTTCACACACACACGCACACACCGTTAGCAGAGTCAGACATGCGAGGAGACTACCTGCATATCAGAAGCATTAGGAGTTCAGTTACTTGCCTAAGGACACTTTACCAATTAACCCGGAGGAGCCGGGAATCGAACCTGTGTCCTCTTTAGTCCCAAGACGACCACTCAACATCCTGAGGTATTGCTGCCTCTTATACTTCATCATAGTTTTTCGTTACGTAACATGAGAATGGGTAAAGTAAGAAAAGGCCTGTTTCAAATACAGTCCAGATGACAGCCCAGCATCCCCAAAAAATGATGAAAAAAGTTTATTCAAGCCCGTCTAAGAAATGCATGTGCTCATGAAAAAGGTGACTGAGGATGCAATAATGATTTAAGCCAGGATAGAGTAACAAAAATTCTGTACAGCGCCTTTAATAGGGGGAGTAATTGGCAGGGGTTGAAAGGAATGAGATCAAGAGAGGATTGTTGATAAGCAAGCACTTACTGTAGACTTAAAATTAAAGTTACTGTAACTTTAAATTAACGTACACACAAAAAGATTTACAACACAACTATTTTATTTTTTCGCCTGTAGTAGTTTACAGGCGCAAACTGTAGTTGATGCTGGCGGTGAGCGGTCTCTAGTTCTATGCTATGGGACTGCTCATGAACTGAACTTTGTATAGCGAGCAGGATTTTTGTTGCAAATAAAACTCATATACCGAAATCCTCATGTTTAGAGGTGCCATGTACCGTTCGAAGCGACAGTTTTGGCTCCCCCGTGTCCATGCTAGCCATTTTAATTAAAGAAATGGTTGATCTCTGTGCGTGCCAGCATTAGTGATTGGCTTGATGCCTGATACGCTTAATTACTGGTGGCCACTCAAAAGAAAAACACATCACTCAACAATTTTTGTGAGGATTTGGAAATCTTGACAGGCTGTTAAAAGCTTTTTTTCTGCTTTGAACAGATTTTGCCGTTATTCCATCCAACTCTCAAAATGAGGATTAAGGAGACGCTTGGTACAGACTGCGTTCACCTCCATTTATTTGTTAATTGTCATCCATTGGTAGAATATCCTAATTGTCTTCAAAGGCAAACACATAAATAGTTTCCTTTGTCACATCAGCATTTGCTAAATGACTTGTTTGCTGAGAGCTAATTGGAAAAAGATCTAAAGTGTACTCTTAAGCATACTGTATATACATCATTTGTAGGTGTGCTTAAAGTTCACAATTGGAATAGTGAAGGATTATATACAAATAACCTTCACCAGTTAGCTTTAATTATATTAGCGTAAACAATTTACAACTCATAATATGAGAAATTTAAATCAAAGGTGTGAAATATTTAAAAAAATGTTCACAAATAAATTCCCATAACATAATTTTGGGATGCAGGCAAAAAATTTAGACATTGGTAGAAAAAGTGCTCCAAACATGAAGGTGAATTGTTGGAATTGAATGCAGTATCTCCGACCAGTGATGTAATCATGTTAAAATGGAAATGTAAAATAATGTATTATTTGATTCCTAAGTTATTGATTTAAAAATACATAGTAAATTGTTAGGTTGAATGGAAAATTACTGAAAGTCCCCAAAAGTTCCTTTACGTGACCTTAACGTGCCTTCCAGGGCTGCGATAACGAAACAACATACAATGAATCAGAATCGCCCATCTCGGATACTTACATTGGCTTTGAATGCCATGCATTCATGTCTGGGTTACTTTTAGTGTTATATTTTTTTTTTCCTTCTTCCCTTAAATTCATCGATGAAGCTATGACACATTTTTCCCATCTATCATTTTTATATGCGTTTTTTTTTTTTACCATATCTTTATATCTTTATTTCCACATCCAGTACTTTTTGGGGGGGTTTTAAGCTGTTGTTTTGACTATTTAGTCTTGTAAAATGTGCAAAACATTCGTTAAAATTGAGAGAGTAAAGTTTACATTTTTCTTATAATCAATGACATAAATATATTATTTTCTTATATTGGTAATAAAAGTAACTAGTAATCGTATTAGTAGTAATAGTATTAGTAATAATTGTTGAAATGGAAAATAATATGTATAATTTCTTTACTTTATTAATAATACTAATTAGTAATAATATTAGTCGTAATAGTAGCCTGTCTGTTTTGAGTTTGTTTGGGGTGAAATATTGTTTTATTCTGGTATGGAAAATTGTTGGAAACGTATTAAAAACTGAATTTAAAAAAAGAAATTAATCTGCATTCTGATAACTTTGATTTACTAGAGAAATAAGTAAAACATAGAAAACTATGAAAACTAACCTATAAAAAGACGTATATTTTAATCAAATAGGATAATAATTCTGATTCTTATCGCAAAAAAATACTATGAAGGATTCTGTCAAAGTGTCATGAAATGAAAACAGAACTCATCACTTTTTAGTTGATTATGACTTAGTACAACTATCTGTGTTCACAGCAAAAAACAAAACAAATAAAAAATCTTCTAATCCAGCAGTGAAATAGAATGTACAGTTTTAACATATTTTTGCAAGGTCTCTACTACAGAGTGTAAAGCCTGCCTGACAAAAGAAAGCTATGTTTAGTCCCAGGAGTTGCCGACACGGTTCTCACTCCGAATCCTTACGTCAAAATATTCTAATAACGCTTTCACCAGCAGCAGAGCCAAGAAACGAAACATTTTTGTAGGCTTGCGTCGATGCTTGGCGCTTAGCACAAAAATTGTCTCAGATGACGCGTTATGCTATATGAGAGGAACATCAGCTTTAAACGTCCGCAGAGGAAAAACGAGAAGCTTCCTTTTTCGTTTACCGTTAATCGACGCTGTCGCCAGTACGCCCATTTTCTCGTAACGCACCGCAACAGTTGAGCTGTGTTCTTTTGCGAGCTTGGGAAAAAACACCCACGATCATTTCGTAAACAGATAAAACTAGCTCGTGGTCCCACAGTGATTCCTATGTTGAACCGACAGCCCGAGGGCGATTCAAAAAACAATCACCAAGACATAAAAAAAAATCACAGGGAGACGATTTGAACTCAGCCTATGAAGCTTAAAAATTAAACCCGGCCTGCGAGGAGAAGAGCTCATTGTAATCCTGATAATAGTGAATGGTCCATTAAGATGGGTGCTGACCTTTTTACACTCAAAGAGGTAAGTTAAAGGCTCTAAAAATAATATAATCCTCCTCTTTGACCACAGCACAGAAGCATTACGCTACAGCTTTGTAATAGAGTGATTGACGGTCAGGAGGCCTTTCTATGAAACTACAATGAGTAACTGATGTGAACAATATACCGTATTTTCTGCACTATAAGACTCACAAGATTATAAGGTGCACCCCCCAAAACAAGTCTATATAATCACCGGACTATAAGACACATACAGTTAATATTACAAGGGGTAAGGTTGAACTGAAAAAAAAATGAGTACCTCATTTATGCATTGGTTGATAATTGACATATACTGTACTGCTGATTACAACTGCAAAAACTGAATGCAACCAGAATCAAAACCTATTTTTGGTTTGAACAAATTTATTGACACTAAAAACAGAAAACAATCATGACAATCTCAACAGCAATTAAGCACATTCACAATATTATATTCCAATATTACGTTTTTAACAGCAAACACAAAGTGAGGTTTGAACAAACCTTCTCGAAAATCAAACATATTCACAATTTCATTATATAACATCTTTGTTAGTGTCAATAGATCCGTCCAGGCCAAAGTCGATTGTCCTCGGTCTGAACAAATCCACCGACACCAACAGCAGCAAAACACAGCCATCAAGCATATTCACAATTTTTTTATATTTGACAATATGACGTGACGATATGACGTTTTAACATTTTTTCCTGACATTTTCAACATCAATTAAACAATTTCAGAGTTATTTTCTTTTAACAGTAGTTAACCAGCGTGTAAAAGGCAATACTATTGTGCAAGGGCATAGCTCTGCCATCCCACCCTCCCAAGCAGCATTCTTCCAGTCCTCTGTGTGGGTCCTTTCCCTTCTGCGTGGGTCCTCTCCCTTCTGGGTTCCACAACCCAGGCCGTTGCTGCCGGGACTCCCACAGTGTAGCTCCGGCTCCCCCCTCCGGGTGGGTACAGACGAGTCTTCTTTATGGCTGCGTCCTAGGCCCGCCGCTCGCAGATTGTATGGTATCTGCAGCCATTTGGAGCACAGCCACGGGGGGGATCTGCCTGCACCTCCATACCAGCAGGTTTCTGGAGGTCCAGATGGCGTCCTTGATGGCGGCGAGAGTGAGCCAGTCCCTGGCAAAGTCGTTCCGATGCCTCCTCGACCGACTCACCCCGTAAAGCACGTACTGTGCATCAGGGACCTCTCCTGCTGGCAAGTCCGGGAACTTTCCTAGTTGTTCGGCCATTGTCCACAAGACCTTGGCAGCGCTGCACTCACAAAAAAGGTGCCTCACCGACTCCTGGGCGCCACAGCCAGGTCGAGGGCACGTCGAAGTCGCTGACATTCCTCGGTGGTGCATTACAGCTCTGACTGGGAGAACTTCATGAGCCACCATCCATGACAAGTCTCGTAGTCTGTTTGGGAGAGCAGGATGATTGACGTTGCTCCAAACCGTTGTGGATTCGCCAAACGCAAGCCCCCGCACAGGGCTTACTGTAGCTCGCTCTTGCACAATAGCAATAAGGGCCCTGTGGTTTTGTAAAGTGTGACATTCTTGTGTTTCCAAATCAAACTTCTTCAAAAAATCCCGAATAAAGAGATGTGTTGGTGGCAAGTTAAACGAAACTGGAATCAAACGATTGTCTGGTACAAGCTTTAGCTTCCGCAAATATGAGCCCATCCAAAAACGGGTCATTGCTTGACTTTTCGGGTTGTTGGGTGGGCCCACAGCGTTTTGGAAGTGGAGAGAGACATATTTGCTTCCCAGGAAAAGCTGGAGGTCAGGCACTCCTTTCCCCCCTTTTTCCTTTTTCTTTTTCATTGTATCTCTTTTTATCCTTTCCCACTTTGAGCCCCAGACAAAGCGAAAGATGGCTCGGTCCATTTGTAACAGCACGTTTCTTTTAGGCATAAAAATTAAACTGATTGACAAAAGCATTGGGAGGATGATCGCTTTGATGATTAGGACCTTCCCCTCTATTGTCAGTTTTCTTAGTGACCAAAAAACAAGTTTTTGCTTAACTTTCCTTGTCACGTCATCCCAGTTGGTCTCGCCTCCTCCATCCGCATTGAATTTTATCCCTAGGATTTTCTGGTCTGTCTTTAACACCGTCAGCGGGAGTCCTGCCTTTTCTGTCTCTTTCCACATTCCATAAAACTTCACTTGTGATTTTTCTCTATTTAGCCTTGACCCAGACGCCCTCCCAAACAGGTCAGTCAAGTCAAGGGCTCTTTCAACAGATGCGCGGTCAGTACACAAAATATTAAAATCATCCATGTACAAAACACACTTGGTAATTTGTCCCCCACTTCCTGGGATATTGATGCCTTCGACAAATCTATCTTTTCTTAACATTTGTGCCAAAGGTTCAATGCAAAGAACATAGAGAAGGGGAGACATAGGGCAACCTTGACGTACACCGCAGTTGATCTCGATAGCTTCCGATAAATTCCCGTTAATCATGAATTTGCTGTAGATGTCTCGGTATAGCAGTCCTACCCAATTGATGTATCTTTGGGGAAAACCACATTTTTGCAATACCCTGAAGAGGTATTGGTGCGAGACTCGATCAAAGGCTTTTTCAAAGTCTAGGTTTAGGACCGCTAGTCGCATGTTTCTGTCACTTGCATAACAAATGGTGTCACGGATCAGCATGAGACTGTCGCTGATCTTCCTTCCCACAATGGCACAGGTTTGGTCTGGATCAACCAAGTCTCCCAAGACAACAGACATTCGTGTTGCTAGAAGCTTGCTGAAAATTTTACAGTCCACGTTTAAAAGCGTTATGGGTCGCCAGTTTTTTAAGTCAATTTTGTCTCCTTTTTTGTGCAATAGAGTAACTATCCCGATTCTGAAACTGTCTGGCATATGGTCTCGACTGGAAAATTCGTTAAAAACAGTTAACAGATCTGGTGCTAAAATATCCCAAAAAGTCCGGTAAAATTCGAGGTTGAGTCCGTCCTCCCCGGGTGATTTGCCTTTTTTCATAGTCTTTATGCAATCATTCAGTTGGTCTTGGGTAAAGTCCGATGTTAAAAAGGGGTCTTGACGCACTGATCTTGAAATATGATCTAATACATGCCACATTTCATTCTCATATGTTTCTTTCTTTTCAAATATTTTTTTGTAGTAGTCTTCGACCAATCTGGTTATTTCACTACTTTCCTTTGTTATTTGCCCGTTTTCGTTTTGAAGTTTAAAAATCCCCTCATTTTTGCCCATAATTTTTTTTAAAAAGTAGCGTGTACATTTTTCCCCTTCTTCTATTTCTCTTTCTCTGCTTCTTATTATGATGCCTTTGCTCTTTATTTCCGCCAAAGCGTTTAGTTCTTGTTTGGTCTCTTTGATTTCATCATTAAAGTCCATCCCCTTTTCTGTTAGGATGAAATAGCGTTGGAGTCTTCTTTGTAGTCCCGACATGTGTTTCATCTATTTGAGTTTCTTGTTTTTCCCTGCATTTTTAAAAAGGTCTGTGTTCGTTTCTTTGTCATTTCCCACCATTGTGCTCGTGAATCATACGAGTCTTGAAGGGTCTGCCAGTCTTTGTACAGCTCCCTGTATTGTGCGGCTAGAGCCTCATCCTCCAGCAGGGAGCAGTTTAACTTCCACAAACCCTTCCCAACAGTCATACCTGAAGGAAATGAGAAAGAGCAGGACAGTAGCAAGTGATCCGAAAAAAAAACTGGAATTAATCTTGCATCACTCTGTGCTAAACCCCTCGTAAATATGTAGTCTATTCGAGAGGCTCTGGCATTGTCACTACTGAACCAGGTGAAGCCCTCCTCTCCTGGATGTATGGATTTGAAACAGTCCACCAGTTTAAATGTCCGGCACATGTCTTGTAATAAAGTTGATGTTTTATCTACTTTAAACTCCTCATCATTCCTCTTTCTATCCTTCCTACTTAGGATGCAATTAAAATCTCCTCCCACGATTAGTGGTTGATGGCCTAGCATATGCGACTGGATGTCCTCTAAAAGTTCGTACCTGAGTTGTCTGTCGGCATGGCCGTATATGTTAATGAGGTTAAAATCATTCCCTATATAAGAAAGTCTTGCTAAGATTGCGCGTCCGTCTCTCATCACAGTACTCCCCTTTATGATGAGTTGAGGGTTGTTTATTAAAATGGCTACCCCATCGTTACGGTTTTCATTCGAGCCACTCCATAATGACGGATATGGCCAAATCTCTTCCCACTGTTTATAATTTTTTAGAAAGGGGATGCAGCATTCCTGTAGTAAAAACACATCCGTTCTGATAGTTTTTAAGAACGATAAAACACTGTGAGCCTTAACCTTTGATCTCACACTTCTCACATTGATAGTAGAGAATGTAATGTTCATAATTGTTGTAAAAGTATTTTTAACTAGTTAGACAAAACTGGGGGATCTGAGTCCATTCTTTGGTGATCATCGAGATCATCGAGAGTGTCACCTGTGCCAGACACATCACTTAAGAGTAGTACCTCATTTTGAGACTCACCGGGGAAAACTCTGGGACCCTCTGACTCTCTGTCTGTGGTTCCAGGTCTTCCCCTTTTTTCTGGGTTAGGGGGTGAGCCAGAGGACCTATCAAGGGGTCTCTTACTTCCTTGCCCACTAAGGGTCAGATTTTTTCCCTCCCCGACTTCCTCCGTCTCAACTTCATACAGTTCCCTTGTGGGCTTATTTACCGGCAATCGGCTTTCTTCTAAATCTCTTATCTTTGTTTCTGGTTTTTTCACCACTCCCAATTTTGTCTTACTTTTACTCCTCTTTCCAGTGCCCGTATGGGTTTTTGGAGAGTCATTCGCCTTTTCGATTTGTTTGTCTTCTCCAATCCCGGCAATGGCGTAGCAAACAAATTTGCTAATTTGAACTCTCTTCCAGGCTCTTCCTGATTAATATGTGTTTTCGGAGTGGCAGTTGCTTTTTCTATTCGTTTGTCATGTCCAAATTCAGGTATTTTATGAGAAATCGAATTAGAATTTCCAGGTTCTTCCTGTTTCAATTTTGATTCTCTGGTCTCTGCTCCAGGGGTTTTGGTAGGTACATCTGTTTTTTCAATTTGTTTGTCTTGTCCAATTTCTTTGTGCATTTCTTGATCAATTTTATTGGGTATTTCCATAACTTTATTCATTTCCTGTTCATCTTCATTGGGTATTTCTATAACTTCATTAATTTCTTGTTCATTTTCATTTTGTATTTCCATGACTTTATTAATTTCATTGTCTTTGTTATCTTTATTTACTTCATTGTCTTTGTGACATTTATTCATTTCATTATCTATGTTGTCTGACATCATTTCATTGTCTTTGTTGTCTTTGTTAACTGCCTTCCTAGCTTTCAATTTGTTAGCAAACGAATTCGGGCAGTTTCTAAAGAGGTGATTCGTTTCTCCACAGAGATTGCATTTTCTGCTATTGCTACATTCCTCAAAGGAATGTCCAATTGTTCTGCACTTTCCACAAAAAATTCGATCACATACCTCAGCCAGATGCCCATGCTCACCACATTTGCGACAGAGTTTCGGTTGCCCTTGATAGTGGATAAAGCCACGGTTTTCCCCCAGGAATATAGTCGACGGAATTTGTTTCAGTCCCTGAAAGCCCTGAGGATCTTGCCGTAGTTGGACTGGTACCCTCCAGGCACCATTCCAATAGCCTTTCTCACACCTCACCTTCATAGCCTGGCCTTTTACTGAGCAGTATCTACTCAACCAATAACAGACGTCATCAGCACTGATCATTTCACTAAACATTCTAACAACGACAATCTTGTTAGTATTATCAGTCAGCTTCTCCACTGTAAATCCTGAAAACTGGGACCTCACTCCCTCAAAGCGATTCCAAAACTCTTGATAAAGAGCTGCCGTTTCAAAACTCACATCAAAGCCTTTGCCAGAAGTCATTTTTATGACAGCATGTACCTCCTCCTTTTTAAACTTCAGAATCTTTTCAACAAACTTGTTAATAAAATCCGTCCTTGACATTCCCTCCGAAATTGCCACAACATCTTTGAGCAAGAATCTCACGCAGTTACGTCTCCGCCCGCCGGTATAATGCCCGGCCATGGCAGGACTCGGCTGCTTTACTTCTAACTATGTTAAAATGGTTAGAATTGTAAAATTAATAATTAACAATACTCTTAAAACCGACGCCAATGACAGTATAAACGCATAGAACGAGCAGTGCTAACCTGATGCGTCCACCATCAACCGCAGCTACTCAGTAATCAAAACCTATAAAATCCAGACTACTAGGTGACACATGACACATGAAAAGGCATAAGATGTTATGTCATCATCACACTATTTTTAGTCACGGTACCACATTGTTGTTATCATTGAGCCAGGCTGCAAGAATATTGTTTGACATTAAACCGTGGTATTGAAAAGTTTAGGGCCCGCTGAAATTCACGTATTTTATCACCGACTCGCAAAGTCTTCACAAAGTGCATATGACTCGGAACTGAATGAAGGGAAAGGCATTGTGGGAAGTAATTTGGTTGTCTTGAGAGATATAAACAGATATTTAACAACGTTTGTCACTTATAATGCTTAGTTTGAGCAAAGGAAATCAAATAGACAAAATTCTATACTGATTTTAATCACTTTCTGTTTTCTCCTTTCTCCAACATTTGAATTTGGGTCAAGGTTCACAGATCCCTTAATCAACAGGGGCATAGGGTCACCACTTCTTGTGGTGTGTCTTGGGCAAACACAGCCTGGCGGCGCCTATTCCTCTCCAGTCGTTTTCTTTGAGTTGGGGTTTGCTCCCCCACATAAAAAACAGATAGTAATGGTTCCCATGGTTACCAGCATCTGGAGAAGCCTCCTGATCTGACTTAGATACAATACCTTCACCAAGTGGTCCCTGTTGTTTTAGGTGTAAACTGTCATTCTGCTCTTCAGAGATGAGACGGATCTTGGCGGGTAGCGGCATGTGTGTTTCAATACTAATACTAGATCCTACATCACTGGGGAAAAACTACAGTTTCAAAATATAAAGTACCTCCAAAGGGTTTCATATTTTTTTGCGATAAATAAAACTTTGTTGCGCTGATGGCATTACATTTGTTGCTTTTGGGAGATATATGTAAAGGACTTTGTGTTTTGTATATCTTATAGTATTCTATATTCAAATTGTTACTTACAAGGTAAAGTTGTAAAGATTGTGCCCAAATGTAAAGGGCCTGCCAACATTTCCGCTGACGGTGCACAACCCCTTAATTAGATGGAAGTTGAACTCTCATATAACTGTTTTGCGCTATTATTGCACTGTAAGCCTGTTTTGGGGATCTTGGGACATGGTTCAAGTTAGATGTCAAGCCACTCGCATTTAGGGAAAGAAACGTACCACCTATACCAGATCTTAAAATACTGGGGAAAATATTTTTCATACCGAAACTTTGAGTATCACATATCTACCGTGACTAAAAATAATAAATGATCAAGAGATAAGACCCCTGTCATCTGTGTTTTTAGTGGCCTGAAAGTAAGGATTCGTCCTCTTACTGTTACTGTGTCTATCTTGGTTTGATCCCAGTGAAAAATAACGTTTGATCTATCATTGCACGGATATACACTGGTTTACATGACCATTTTTGTCTTTATATAAGGCGCACATTCATATTTCTGGCCAATTTGGTGTTTATGGTTGTGTCTTATAATCATATCATTGTTACTGCAAGCACAAAAGTTGAATTAGGCCACATGGGTATTATTCGCCTAAAAGAATCAAAATAGGTCAAGATCCACTGCTGGAAATATCTGTAAAGCAAGAGATCCCAAAAATAAATTCCTTTAGGGTTTTCACGCCCTTCTAGTGACTGCTGCCCCCCGCCCACACCTCCACCCCCGCTGTCCATCCGCACAAATGCCCATTTGACAAACAATCGCTTGAATCGAGCCTCTTAAACGGCTTCATAAAAGAAGCAATTATTCTGCGGCCGAGGCACCGTCAGCGGGAGATCAAATGATGTCTTCCGCTATTCACCGTGAACAAAGCTCCTCATTCACAACCCCGTCGAATATTAGCGGTCTTATCCAAAGAGACCTTTTGCCCCTTCTCCTCTCCCACCTGAACTCAGCCCGCCGGATCCAGGCTTTAATTAAAAGCAAATTCTCCGAGCTCGGTTATGCTTCAAATCTCCGGCCTCTCTGCCCGAATGGACTTAAGAGGGGATTGCGGAAGGTCTCTGCAAATGTTTGTTTGGTTGGTTGGACTACAAAACACCCCCGCGCGGAACTTTGTTGTCGGACTTTTTAACTGTAAACCCAACCTTGACCAACAAACAGACTTAGAGTAGGCAAAGACGTGATTGTTTGGCTTGAGTTTTCTTTCCAAACAAGAAGCAAGGTGAGAAAATGTGACCTTATTTTTCTACAGAAACAACAAGAGAATTTTGGAAGAGTTGTTTTGTAACATTTTGAGGCAAAAAATAGACAATACAGTATTTTCAACTTGTCTGATAACAGCACAAGCTCACAATGTTTTTAACAAGAGTCACGCTCACTGACAAGGAGCTCCAGAACAACCGAATACAAATTCACAGAGCCCGGCTTTGTATACCAGCTTATGTCATCATTTGCACTAGTATGACTTTTTCTGTCTTTCTTTCTTTTGAATGTAAACAGGCATTCTGGGAGATTTAGAAGCCTTTTGGCAGATCAGTTTTTGGCAGGAGATCTTTTTTTTCCCGAAGGCGAATTCAAGTGCATGGAGAGAAGGGGGAATAGTGAGGAAAGAGAGACGGAGGAAAGAAGATGGGAGAGAGAGTTATAGGGGGAAAGGAGAAAGAAAAATTTTACGAAAATGGGTGGTTGGTTGGTTGGTTGGTTGGTTGGTTTCCTGTGATGTGTCTTGAGCAAGTACAGCCTGGGGACGTCCACCCCTCTCAACATATGTTTCCTTCCGGTCTCGAACCAGGGACCTTTTGCATGATAGGCGAATGTGCCAAAATATTCATTTTTTTCTCGTAAAGATTTCCTGTTCAACTGGTATATACTTTTGCCAATTTAAAATCTTATTTTTCTCAAATTCTGTAGGTTATTTTTTTGTAAAAATATTTTCATACAGCTGTTCAATAGCTATTTTTTGGGAGCGCACAGTCACATTTACAAATACTAATATGCCAACGGCTGATGCCATTAGGCCTTTAATAAAACATCATTTTTAGTCAAAGACAGTTAAAAAAAAGAGAACTGGATCAGCAACAGCTGTAATATCGGTATCTGATAGGGAATAATATAGTAGATAATTGGTTTATTTTAAAGGGACAGTGTGTATTATTTGACTAGTAGACGCCAGTGTTTTGTGTAGTGCAACAAAAACAAGTGCTTAGAAGCACATGTAAGAATACAAACCACACACATTTTTTCCCTTTTTTTTTTGCCCGGCCTTTCACAAAGTACCCTTAGCAGCAAGATAGTGGGCAATCATATCAGGTGGGACTCATCTTGTGAGAGATAAAGATGAATTTGTCAATATGTGATTGTATTAAAAGAAGACTTTTATATAATTATGCAATTTGGGTATTATTAAAAAAATGTCCCTTTTAAGGTGCTGTACGTAAATCGGGACGTTCTACTCGCTGACAAAATCTTCTGGCTTGTGTCAACATTGCAGCCACCGTCAAGCTCTTTATGTTGCATGTGCAAGTACGTGCATTCCGTAGACATGCTCAAATAAACACAAAAAACCCTTATATTTTGTAAAGTATCAAGATTGAATTAGTAAAATATCAAGTACCATTTTATTATCTCAATACATTCAAAAACTAACAAACATTTGGTAGGCATCATAAGAGAAATAACTTTTAATGAGAGCAAGCATGTAACTCTGAGTACCCTCGGCGTTACAGGGAAAGGAATTTGCAGAGGGAGATGCATCAACAACCCCCTCTTCTCAGTTTGGCCGGTGTGAGAAGGGAAAAAAGCAGCCCCATGCTCCTTGGCGCAAGGAGAAAGAAATCAGGCCTTCTCCTTGAGGACGGCTCCAACACCAAGGTGATCGAGCACCCACTCGGCTCGAGGGTCTTTGCTTTTGACTTTCTGTACGTAGAGAGGAATCAAATGAAGCCCCTGTCGTTTCGAGTGCATGAGCGGGGCAGCTAAGTGCCGCGTGAGCACCGGAAACGCCCGCCATGAAATGAAAATGTGTCAGGACGAGGATTGAGGCGTTTCAGGTGAGTTTTGCCAAAAACTCACTTGCAGTGATGGGAATTCCAGCCAACAAAGATAGAAATAGAGAGAAAAAAAAAGAGAAAGGGGGAGGCAAGGAGAGGGAAAGGCAGAGAAGGAGGGAGAGAGAAAAGGGGAGGGAGAAAAAGAAAGAAAGAGAAACAGACACAAAGAGAAAGAAGGCAAGAAGGAGGGGGGAAAGAGATGATGGTAGAGAAAGAGAGAGAGAGAGAGAGGTAGAGACTGTAAGAAAAAGAACAAAAGAGGGAAAATGAAAAAGAGAGAGAAAGGGGAGAAAGAAAGAAAGAAATAGAGTGAGGGAAAATGAGAGAGGAAAAGAAAGAAAAAGAGAGAAAGAGAGTGTTAGAGATAAAGAAAGAGAGATTGGGAGAAACAAACATAAAGAGAGGAAGATAGAAAGGTAGGGACTGACAAAGAGACAACAAAAGAGGAAAATGAAAGTGAGAGAGGGGGAGAAAGAAAAAGTGAGAGAAAAAGAGAGAGGGAAAGACAGAGAAGGGGAGACAGAGAAAGTTAAAGACGGAGAGATAAAGAGTGATAGAGACAAAGATAGAGAGAGGGAGAGAGAAAGGTAGAGACTGAGAGAAAAATAACAAAATAGGGAAAATGATATAAAAAGAGACAGAGAGAGAGAGACAGAGAGAGGGAGAGAGAGAAGGAGAGGGAGAGAGAGAGAGAGAGAGAGAGAGAGAGGGAGCATTTTGAAGGGTGCCAGCTCCTTATTGATGGTGAGCCTGCTCTTGTCTTTCACTCTGAAGAGCCATTCCGTTTGCGAATGACACATCAATACTCAATTGCTATGTGCTCTGTCATTTCTCTATCTGTTTGTCACTGCCGCTGTGGGTGCAGAACTTCCTTCTTTAACAGCTGAATCAATTTCTAACAAGATAACACAAAAATCATTGCAAATGCTCCATTTTTCTGCTTTGGTGAGCAAGTGTGGCTCGACGGCCAATGTTTTTGTCGTTGTTGCACGTTTTGGACCAGCAGCCTTGGTTTGAGAATCAGATAAGCCTCGATCAATTAAGTGGAGGATTGAAGAGGTTAATAAAGATAATGTCTTGGGTGCAGGAGGCAGGGGTAGTAGGGCTGGGAATCCTAATCCTAAACACCACATGCTAGGATCACTTCAGACAATACAAGATCATTAAACAGCAGGCTGTTGTCTCGACGTGAAGCACACTTAACAGTTGGCTTTAATTATACAGTCGAGTAATCTTTATTTTCCAGGAAATAACAATTTTGTCGAGGACCTGTTGCACGTCGCTAGCTCTTTGTTTACCTTCCATGTTGGCACTTCTCTACAAAGCAGAACGCGGATGAAGCCTGAACACAGAATAATCAAAATTTAAATGCTTTTAACACTTGCATAAATGCATTAGCCCGAGGTGCAGCTTCTTGTTTGTTTGAGTAAGGTCTGCGTATTACAGCCAAACATTTAGAAAAATCTAGAGTGAAAATAAGTGGGAAAAAATAAATGAATTCCAAGACGGAAGACAAGGTCCATGGTTGGCTTGCATTTATAGAATAGAGATCGAGTCGACTACAAAAAGGGAGAACAAAAAACCGGCAGCTCCGAAGAACTAGCTGTTAATCAGGGTTGGTACACCTTCTTTATGGGCACATTCAAGCACTCATTAAAGACTTTTAAAGGCATCTTTTTTAAATTTTCCAGTATCATTAGAAGAGGAAATCTGGGGTAAATCATGTGCCGTGTTTGCAATTTACTTGTGCGATTTTTCATCTTGCGTGAGCATTTCTCAAGTCATATGATTTTTAGATCTTGAGTAAATTGTGAATATATATTTTTGAGACAAATGTGTCCCTGTATAGGTTTTGGGTAAAATATTTAGCTTACATTTTTGGTTGCATGAAATCATTCCCATTATAATTTACCATTGAGAAGCGCTCCCTTAATTTTTAAATACTTCATCATTGATTTAAAATACTTGCACTAATACACATTTCATAGTGTCCTGTTAAGGTGCAGCATGCACCTGTCCTCTTGGAAGTGACCGATATGGGGCAATGATTCTGCCATACAATCGAATGTTAATGACAAAGGACGTCATTTTTAAAAAGACTTGTTGCAGCCCTTTGAGATTCTTTGTGATTAAGGGCTATACAAATAAAAATGACTTGACTTGAAACGTGGCGACAATGTAAAGCATGTACATGCAGGTCACCCAAAATTCAAGCACTTTTCAATCCTTGAAAACACAACACTAAAATTCAAGCATTCACATCTCAAAAATCCCCCCGCCCCTTTGCTTTTGATTATCATTTTATACCAATTGGAAATGTTTTTACTGGTAATCCTCTGCTATTATAAATGCTTACAACATCTATGATATATCCACAGTAATGTTTTTGCCCATTTCCATTCAGGAATGTACAGAGAAGCCCATGACCTATTCCAGCTAAAATTTAGGTATCAAATTACTGCTACATTTACCGTATTTTCCGCACTATATGGCGCACCATGTTATAAGGCGCACCTTCAATGAATGATATATTTTAAAACTTATGCCATACATAAGACGCACCCCATTATAAGGCGCTATAAGTGCATGCTGGTTTAAGATCAGGTAATTGTGCAATTTTGTAATTGTAATCCTGTGCAGTCCTTCGAGACATTTTTGGGATTAAGGGCTATTTACGGTAAATAAATGTGACGACTTGACTACAGTAGAGAATGTAGTTACTTTATGCAACCTCTAGATGTTGCCACGCTCAAGGGAATGTCAACAAACCATTCAAAAAGGTCAAACTTTATTAACAAACAAGCTTTTCACAACTCCATTCACTCCCAAAATAAATAAACAGCCGTTTTATTATTTTCTCTGAGGTAAAGCATTTTCGTGACACATCTTTAACATCTTTGAACAACATCGACATATCATTTTATTTTTTGTCCATTTAGTCAACACGCAAAGAAAAAAACGTCTGATACTGTTATTTTAAATGAAACGTTAGTGCAATCGCAATAAAGTGACACTCGTAATGTGCAAAAACAACGAGTGCAAAGCAATAACATAATAACTGTAAAATGTAAAACGTAAACACACAAAAGAAAAACAAAGATCACTCTATAAGCTCCTCATCGACGAATCCCTCGAATTCTTCTTCTGCTGTGTTCGAATTGACCATATCTCAGTGAATGGGCCATCCAACACGTCCGGTGTTTTTGTGCCAGCGCTGTTGCCTTCATACGTATAGTTATCGTACTGACACTTCTGCTTGCCGCTCTTTGTTGAACAACCCACTGTTCAAGTGTCTCCTCTAACTCTGGCCATCTTGCTTTATTGCCACGGAAACTTTGTTGAGTTTTCCTTACTTGGCGGAGCTTATCTTCATCCTTTCTCCACTTCCGTACCATCGATTCATTTAAGTTTAACTCTCTCGCTGCCGCTCTATTGCCGTGTTGTGCTGCGTGACTGATCGCTTTGAGTTTAAACTCGGCGTTGTACGCGTGTCTCTTAACAGGAGCCATTTTTTATACAAATGCACGTATGAAAGAGAATCTCGCTCGCTCTCTCTCTCTCTCTCGCTCTCTCTCTCTCTCTCTCTCTCTCTCAAACGTGACATTCTGAATAATTCTGCGTTTGTTTAAGGTAAATTGTGCTTTACATCTTCACCAGTCATAACCCTGGATTCAGACAAATACTGTATTTGTTGAATATGAATTAAGCAGTTTAATGGGGTAGCCATTTTGCCACTTAGTAAACAAATACAACACGAGCCCCGGCAACTACCAATCGTTTAATATTTCCCAGTATGCACAGCGCGAAAAATGGAGTCGGCGGCTGTTTCTCGTAGTTGCGAGACCTTGCGAATTTAATATTGAGCCATATATAAGGCGCACTGTGTTATAAGGCGCATGGTCAGCTTTTGAAAAAAAATAAGACTTTTAGGTGCGCCTTATAGTGCGGAAAATACCGTAATCTAATGATATGGGATGTCTCCTGTTGAGTTCCACCTCAAGCGCTGTAATGTAAAATATCCTATTTATGTAGATTCTATAGCATTACAGAGGACATTTTGCGTTAGACTGAAATGTCATCAAAATGTTTGCATTTTACAAAAGTGGCCATAGCGTGTTCAATTGTCAAGAATGTGTGCTGCTATGTATGGTGTTAGCATGATTAAACTGTTTTTTTTGTTTTGCCAGTTCAATTCAGTCGACAAGTAAATTGTTCAAGTTTAATTGTATGATGATTAGAAAAATGTAATCTCTTTAGGTTATCCAAGAAAAATCAAATACAGTGCTAGTATTTGCTTTGTCAACATTTACAGAACAATCATTTAACAAAACAATGCAGTTAATTTACAAAACTTGATGTTTGTTTTCAGGAACTAAGAATATATTTTAAAAGCTTTGAAGGGATCATAATGCTAAAGTACAGCGACTGGAAGTTAGTATCCTCACAATTCCTAAATGCTGAGAACCTAATAATAATAATAATAAATAAAATCGAAGAGAATGATTGTCAATTTGATTCTGAATGTTACACAGCAAAACAACCAGTATTAAATTGGTGAGTGTTACGTTTTCTTTTAGTGAAATGCTGTTGCTCTAAAACTGTATTGTTTAAACTCTACACTATCCATCCATCCATTATCTGCACCGCTTGTCCTAAGTAGGGTCGCGGGGGTGCTGGAGCCCATCCCAGCCATCCTCAGGCAGTCGGATGGGGACATCCTGAACTGGTTGCCAGCCAGTCGGAGGGCACACACAGTCAGACAACTCACTCGCTCATTCACACCTAGGGACTATTTGGATGGGCCAATTAAACTAACATGCATGTTTTTGGAATGTGGGGGGAAACCGGAAAGCCCGGAGTAAACCCACGCAAGCATGGGGAGAACATGCAAACTCCACACGGGAAGGGTCGATCTCCTGACCTCAGAACTGTGCCTTACATGCGCTAACCACTGCGCCGCCGTGCTTCCCCAACTCTACACTATTAGGATTAAAATTAAATGCAATACAGTATAAAACATACATACATATTTATTTCAAATGCAAAGGATACTTTTTTCAGGGTTAATATAACTTCGGCAACGATGAATCAACAGTCACATCTTTTAATAAATTAAATTTTCTCAGAAGGAATAAAAACGTAACATTTAACAAAATGTCGATGTCTCAGTTCAGTATTATTGCTTGAAAGCCATGTCATTTTGTAATACTCATTTTGTTCTTCTCAAATGTATTATTACTCCATAAGAAAACTGGCCACGTAGGTACCGATGCTTTAAATTAACAACCGACACGTTATCAGTATTAGCCAAGAACTTGTTAAGTTAATCATTTAATTTTTGAATTTTCTGGACAAATTAAACTGCTTGTAATGTATTTGTATTTATATAAAGGCGCAAAATGGTAAGTAACTCAATGATTTTGCTTTTCCTATTGGATATTTACAATAAAATTTACTGAGGGTTGTTTGTTTTTCTGACTCTGATACTACACTGTTGTCTGTGATCTTAGCTCACTGTTGTTCATTGTTTTGACTGTTATTCAGCATTTTTGTTGGTTGTTTTGAATATTATGCACTGTTTACACCAATGTTATTATTGGATAACCATGTTGCTGTTATTTATACAGTATTCAACACCCTTTAGGGCTGATCTGCTTTTTGTAACCTCGAACATTTGATAAAAACTAAAGGCTTAGTGGAGGATCTTTTTGGACAGGTTAGAACTTCTTATCTGAAGGAATGGTAGAGTCGTCCTTTGTTCTCCTTGCAGGTTCAAGATCAATTAGTGTCTTCTGTCCTCATTTTGAGCATCTATGTAACTTTAAATGTATCACTGTTCAACATAAGGAAATTTCTAGCATGATATATGACTTATATGACTTAGCTGCTGATATTTCACTTTAATAGGTGGAAAGAAAGCCCGACATGAATGCTGCCAGTTCATCTGTCACTCTGTGCCGGGCACAAGTAGGGATGCTCAGTGTGCACCATAGTCTAAGCGGTCTGGATGCATTTGTTTGAGGAGCGTGCGTTAACATGTGTGTGTATGTGTTCACATGGCGCACAAAATGCTAAGTGAAGCATGCAGCTTCATCAGCATCACGCAAATCTGCTTGTGAAGGTCGAGCAGCACCAGAGGCCGGTTGTCAACTTATCTTTTCCAATTAAAAATAATCATCATTAGAAGCCCCCGTTGCATGTTTGTCCTATTTTTAGTAAACTGTTGATGTGGTTATCTTTCAGAAGTTGCTGTTATATTTCATTGCGTTTATGGCATCTGAGTAAGACATGACAAAATGTACTGCGCACCAGGGAATGGTGGATTGGTCCAAATATCGATATAAACAGTACTAAGCAAGTACTAGCATTGGATTTATACTATTGTCCTGGGTTTGATACTTTACCCCTCCAGCGATTTCCTCAAAGCGCTGACTCTATATGTAGAAAGTGCAGGCCTTCTCTCTGTCTCTCTCTATCACCCTTTGCCCTTTGCCAGGTTTATCCCTGTTTGTGTGATTGGTAGTCACACTTTTAGCATCTTTACCTACCTGCCCTGCTGCTGCATCTTGTCTGCCAGGCAGAAGAGAGTACCAAATCTGCACGCAGGCCCTTATCAGAAGTTAAATATAAAAGAGCCAAACAGGAAGTGGACTTCTTTAACAACAGAAAAGGACACCTTGTGTCACTTGTGAGGTACTGTTTCTTAACAAAAACTTGTAAATCTGTTGTCACTATGGCAACAGAGCAAAAGGGCTTGTTCACTGCATTACTGATTTTTGGCTCTCTTGATTTTTGCTTTCTAACAGTTGTTGTAATAGAGGTATTTTTTGGACTGTTGATATTTTTTAGATAACATTATTTACACTGTTTGCACTTTCAGACTTAATATCCAGACAATTATATATATCCTTTCATAATTCCCAATAAGTATGTGTGTGTGTGTGTGTGTGTGTGTGTGTGTGTGTGTGTGTGCGTGCGTGCGTGCGTGCGTGCGTGCGTGCGTGCGTGCGTGTGTGTGTGTGTGTGTGTGTGTGTGTGTTTAGGCTCTATATAGGCTGAAGCGATTTTTGTTAAAATGTACACTGTAGTACTTTAGGCTTCTGAGAGTGTCTTTAGATTTTGTGTGTTAGATTTTGTGTCAAGGCCCCACCAACAAATACCAACAAAATCAATAAAAATCTGCTCGCATGTCCAAGTAGATCTGCATGCGGTCATACTGGTCTTTAGCACTCCCTGGTGGTTCCCTGGCACTTTTTCATCAAACTGTGGCCCTAACAACCTTGCTCAAGTAGAATTCCCGGCAATGTCAAGCCCGGCAATGCCGAGCTCTGCAACCCCAAGACTGGCAAAGCCAGGCCACTACGCTTGTTCAAAATATAGTGCAATGGTAAGTACATGTTAACAGTGCTATATTTGTATTTTTGTTACATTGTTGCTTTTTTATGTGACTCTCTTAGCTTTTGTTCTGAAACAATTGAAAATAAATGTTTTCATGTATTTTTTGAAAACATATCTCAGCCTAGAGAGGGATGGGCGTCACCAGGTTGTACTTGCCCAATTCACAACACAGGAAATGATGCCCCTTCCGACATGGTTAAGGGGATCCAACCAACCGAAATACGGTCAATAAAAACACAAGAGGGATAGTTAAAAGATTGAATTATCGTGACATTTTCAAGCAAAAAGTATTGGTATCGGATTGTTATGAAGCAATACTCCTATGAATTTACTTGGATCAAATCAATACTAACATTTCCAGTATCACCCACATTTACTGCACACAGGGAAGACATTTAATTAAAGTAGACCTTTGTCACAGAAGTCTTTAAAATCATTTTTTCCTTTGCAATAGGATGTTGAATGTGACCTCAAGGTGTAGAAAGTTACCACATGAGGTTGAAGCGCAAAGGGAAATTGAGAAAGGGTCATTTCCGGCGGGCTAGCATGCAATGAAATGCGCCTTTGTATGATGTCGAGGTAAAATGGGCAAAGCGTCGGGGGATTTGGGCTCTCTGACAGCTGCCTACTTTGAGCTGGCAGGAAGGAGCAAGCCTCGGTGCCGCAGCCCCTGCTATGATGAATAAAATATGACGAGAACACACAGTGGCGGCTCACCGTTGCTCTGATGCAACGCCGAACAACATCTCAAAAGCAAACATGCGTCTTAAAAAAAAAAAAAAAGATGTGAGAGTGTGTCTTTGAGATAGAGAGGTTGTTAACGAGTGGTCATATAGATGAAGACGAATGTGACTGCAAAAAGAAAACTTTTCTAAAAGTAACATATCTAAGAAAACAATCCTCTTTGATTTTTTTTCCCCATGAGCAATTTTGTCAGTGCAACTGGCAATTTTCCGGATTATAATGCGCACCTTCCATCCATCCATTATCTGCACTGCTTATCCTTAGTAGGGTCGCTGGGGAGCTGAATCCCATCTCAGCTATCTTAGGGCAGGGGACAACCTGAACCAGTTGCCAGTCAGCCGCAGTGAGACGCACATAAAAACCCCAATTTGGCCAAAAAATGTGAAAGTGCCCTTTGTATACCGCAGAACTCAGCGGATAAATTGCTAATGCATATGGTAACTCTAGACTTTACCATGCAATGTTTTTTGGTCCACTACCTTATTTTAGCAATGATTGCACAGTGATTGATCAAACTTTAAATATTGCTGTCCATAGTTGCATTGTATACAATGAGAATGAAACTCAAGTAGTGGTGGTGAGAGCATTGACACTCCACCCCTAGACTACCTGTCATTTAAAGAGCCTTAAAACATATCTCGTTATCACACTATTTTTACTCACAGTGCCAGTAACACTGGTTTGCATAGTTAATCAGTCCCTCCACTTCTTCACCAACAAAAGATAGGGAATGGACAAAGCAAAGTATGTAAAAAATATACTACAAATACTCTTTTACATACCTATACATATTGAACCGAAAGGTTAGTCACGGAAGAGAGGGAGGGAGGGAGGGATATATAGATAGATAGATAGATAGATAGATAGATAGATAGATAGATAGATAGATAGATAGATAGATAGATAGATAGATAGATAGATAGATAGATAGATAGATAGATAGATAGATAGATAGATAGATAGATAGATAGATAGATAGATAGATAGATAGATAGATAGATAGATAGATAGATAGATAGATAGATAGATAGATAGATAGATAGATAGATAGATAGATAGATACTTTATTCATCATTATTCAGTAAAATGTGTAGGAAGCACAGATTTTCTGTTTTTTTAACTAACAGTTTTTCTTCCATTTTTAACAATTTCCCATGCAAAAATAAAATGAAATTCCGCCCGAAACAAAACCGACAGGCAAAAGAGCAGTTAAACATCATATGGTGGGAAAAAAAAAGTATACTTAACTAGGAGTGTGGTGAGCACAGGCTTCCTTTAGTTATGGTCAAAAATTAAATCGGAACTTGTAAACCTTCAATCGGGGTTAAATCATTCATAGAGTCGCAAGAGCGAGGAAGCAGAAATCAAGTTGCCTTAAGTCAACTTTTGCGGCTTACCATGACCCAGATGACTGAGTATCTACACAGACAAGCGCGTGAATCGTAATGAAATCCAATTACGGGCTGGCTTATAGATTGCTGTCACTAGTTCAAACTGAAGCCGTCATCGAGGTTTTTACTTATCAGTATGCAACTTCCCGTCGGCATAAACAGGTGCTTGCATTTTTATCGCATTGAGGTTCTAACTTCAGGATTTTTCACATTGGAATATTGCTGAGATGACTTGACATCAGAGCTGAGAGGGCTACTTTAAAAATATAATCTGATACAGACACTAGGTCCCTGGTAAAAAACATAATCAGTAACGTAATCGAAATAACAATATTGCAGTAATGTAACTTTTAATTACTTTTGGAATAGTCCAATATCAAATATGCTAATGAAATACAGAATAAACTTAACATTAATAAAGGCACTACATTTTGTTTACGATAAATGAACACTGCTATTTGCTGACAACCAGTCATTGGGTGGAGAAGCAGTAGGACAATGAGTGAACATGAACATGAGCCGTGTTAGGAAAACCATTTAACCTTTATCTGAAATGAATCCTTTTTTTTCATTCTGTTTGCGTACAATAAAGATTATGGTTCTATTTTACCTATTGAACGCCTGCAAAGAGGATTGCTTAACTTAACTTAACTTAACTGTCAGGGTTCAGTTACTTTTGTTTTTTATCATTATTTTTGGTAGAGCACGTCAACACTGTTTGCATCATTTTCAGTATTTTTCAATCATGTTGCTGTTCTTTGATGACCACACTCTTTATGGACCCTTAGAACAGGCTTAATATTGTACATTTGGGGTTTTTGGGTGGTCCTTTCTTGGTCTGCCTGCAAGCTCAAAATGCATTGATTTCTTCTATCCTTATTTTGAGTGTCTATTAAGTATAATCTTATCAGGCCACAAGTCTAGACATTAGCAATATTACATTATATATCTGAAGAATATGAGTTAAAAACAAAAACCCTACCTGTCTTGATCCATCTCTGGGAATGTCCATTTTGAGAGTTGGCATCAACTAACAATTAATCACTGTTCACTTAAGCCATTATTTTTATCTATCTACCCTGGTCATATCCCTCGAGAGGGGTGACCGACAGCAAGACAAACACATGCAAAAAGAAAGAAAATGAAAAATGGGAAAAAGGAACAAAGAAACACAAACATTTTTGGATCATGGCCAACCCAAATGCCCAAACACCCAAACAAGTTAGGCACCCCGGCACCTAAGTTGGTCATGCTTTCGTCCCTCCAGATGAAACGGGACACAAGAAAGTGGCCATGTAACTCGGGTCAGGGTGACACAACACACTCTTCTGTTTAACAGCAGGGCCCGACAGATTTCACTGGTTTACTCCTGCCGTATCATACAGGTGTCCTGCCCATCCCTTAGAATACGTCTAAACATCCCACTATCCCTTTGCAACACCTCTCCACTCATTCCTATCACCAACAAGAGCTCTAGCTTCCACTATATTTAGACCTCATTCCTGCAGTGCACTCATTACACCATCCATCCACATCAATTGTGGCCTTCCATTCAACGCAAATGTTTTTAAGGAAAGTACTATATTCATTATTGTGCATTTCAGAATGTAATGCCTTTATTCAAAACACTTTTAAATTAGATTGAAAATCATTTCTATTTCTCTCAAAAGGGTTAATGATTATACATTTTGGTCAGTAGTTTTTATTCATGCAGAATTTTTCAATGAAATTACAGATTGAATGAAATATTAGATTGTTTCCTTAGTCATGTGTGTACTTTTATTTAATTTATCATTTTTCTTTTTATGGTGGGTTTTCCCATAGTCAGACTTGAGTTTGTTTGTTGTCTCCCTTTTCACCATTGAAAATATAGTCTTGCTCCCATTTGTACAAAAAAACACAAAATGGCCACTCTAAAAATTGAATAAATATCTAAAGGAGAAGTCATCCCATTTCCTACCAATATTATCTTAGCCTCCTATCGTCTATAAACAACATTGTGTGCTTGTAAAAATGAAACAAAAAGCAATATACACCTGCTTTAAACCAGTGGTTCACGGAATTTTCTATTACATGGACCGATTTAATGTCTCACAATATTGTCATGGCTCCACCCATTAGTAATAACAATAATAACAACAATAATAATAATAACAATTATTATTATTATTATTATTATTATTATTATTATTATTATTATTATTAATTAATTAAAAGTTAATAATAATTATCATTGTTATTGTAATAACATTCTTTAATCCACTGTGTAATCATGTACAATATTTGAATGCGCCAACTCTCTGCAATACATTCTGTTAGCTATTGTGACATTTAACGCAACACGTCACGTTGAACCATGTGAAAAGTAATTGAAATAACAAATTCGCCAAAACAACCTTGTGAAATTGAGTTGTTTGGTCTCTGTGCGCTGTTTGTAGTGTTCTAGACATAGGGATTCCAAGCATCTAGAACTGCAACGATCAATCTTTGCTCCATTGCCAAACGTTTTTATGACCCTCAGTTTGTTTACTCTGCTATTGAAGACGTGTCGAGCATAATCTTTGTAACATGACATCTCGGGCTGCAGTATACCATTCTCCATGCTGATCATTGCAGAAATTAGCTTTGATTCATCCCCTGCTGAAGTTCCCAATGTGACGGTTGCACCGCCCGACAGGCAAATGCGCTGACTTTAATTCAAACACACCACATCAATCGCCTGCCTGAGTGTTGTGGTGTAAATAAAACTATGATAAGTAAAAATAATGAAACTTATTTTTCTTTCTGTGCGGCTCAGTACCAAATGACCCACGCGGCCTGAGTGCATGTGATCTCTGATTCAAACAATACAAGGGAGACTTGAAATGTTTGTCTTAAACGGAAACTGTGTAATATTTGACCACTAGCTGTCGCTGTTTTGTTGCGCAACCAAAACAGAGTACTACAAATCACAAGGAAGAATACAAACCACAAAGACTCAATGTGACCAAATGGCATCATTTTTCTTGTCTTTTTTTGCCCAGCCTGTCACAAGGTCTTTAATTTTGGTACCTCTAGCAGCAAGATGCCAGAAATTCATGTTACAAAGTGGTGTATTTGTATCTATATGGGACACAGGCTCTGTCATCAATATAATTTCATAGATTTTATCAAATCATCAAACATTACACTGTGAAGTAAAATGTGCTGAAGAATTAGCTTCTTGATAGCGGGTTTGGCGATTTTGTTGAATTTTGTCTTGAAACACATTGCTCTCTCTCTAAATAAAAATTTAAATATTTTGAAATTGTTTCTCTTTGAGTCAAAAAGGTTCCCGACCCCTAGTTTAATCAGAATAGAGAACAAAATGCACTATGCAAATCAGTGTTTCTGGCACCGCAAAAGAGTCTTCAGGCTCCTGCACAGTTGCTGTCACACAATTGGTGGAACGGTTGCTCAACTTCCAAATTCTGCCCGTGAATCATCAACGCATGTCACCTAATAGCGGTTGCTCAATTAGGATAGTATAAAAGGAACAATTTTGTCCACTGTATTCTGCTGTATATAAGGCATACTGGGATATTCGGCAAACTCCTACTTTTCTGGTCAGTTATTAGGCGCGCCTTAACGTCTGGAAAATAGGGTACTCAATAGCCAATGCAGGTCTATTATTGATTTTTTTTGCGGGTGACTCTTTGGCCAAGGTTACAGTTTTGTTATCTGCGCATAGCAGAAGTCAGCTGTAAGTGCACTGCAGAGAAAGTAACAAACAGAAAGAAAAAGAAACATTAACCGAGAAAGGACTGTGGTCCAAAATTGCCACTGGAGAAAAACAAGAAAAAAAGCAGAGGGTGTTAATGGGTCGGCAAAAGAGCCGCAACTCCCAGCAAGCCAAGCGTTACATTGAGGTTCGCTTGGCGAGGCGAGGCAAATAGCTCCGTGCGCTTTGGCCCTGGTGCAAACGCTCTGCTCCGGCGGCCGGCCGAGGGGAGGGTTGACTCGTGGGTCAGCCCAGTGATGAGCGAAGCGGCTCAAGCTCAGTCCTCGCCGGCGGCGGCCTGCAGAAGACATCTGCTCACTCACCCGGACAGCACGTCCGATGAGAGCTGACAATGTGGCAATGTGCTCTTGGCTGACCAGGTGTGCTTCATTTAAACATCGGCACCGGCTCGAACAGTTTAACTGACAGATGGAGAACGTTAAGGCGGCGGCGCAGCCCAAGCCTGCGTTGTGTTTACAAGCACATCCGCAAAAGTAGCTGATAAAGGGATCGAGTTTTGGCGCTTATCCCGCTTGATGCTGTCAGTGTAACAAATGTTCACAGCAACATGTGATGCTAGAAACGAAGAGTCACAACGCTTGGAATGCTTCGCTAATTAAATAGGGTACTAGAAATGGGCCTACAACTTTCAGGACTGCAGTGACGTGCGTTAATGTTCATGTCTGATGTGGCACAGTCAGATTTACAAATTAATTAACCTACACCTTTTTCATCATTTGATTGGCAGAGCAAGAAGTCAATTTATGAACTCTAACATAGAAAAAAAATCTTGAAAGACACATCTCTTGGAAAAAACTTGGACGCATCATCAGTGATGTATCCCCGGTCATTAAATGTTTCGGGTTACATCAGACACTCTTGCCCAGGTGACCCAGCAGAGCTTGATCAGCTTCGGCTTGCATCCCAGTAGCAGCCCACTGATCTACCCTTTTAGACATAGCCATCTTTTGGCTTTCTCTGCAGCCTCACAAGCTGATTGAATGGCCATCTTCTTGGCCTTCTTCTTGGCTGCCTCTGTCACACCCAAACGTCTCAGGACTTTGCAGAAGGTTCGCTGAGCTGCACATGTAACTGGATGCTGTGAAAGTCTGCCTGCATGATGTTCAACTAGGTCACATTCCGCTTTAATGCGTTCTCCCACCTTGTACATCCCCCCTGCTGCCAGAGAGCCCTACACATCGGCTCTTCCTCTACACCATCGTGGACCTGTTCTTGGAGTAGCTGTGTCTCTCCTTTCTCCAGGCCTGGCTAATATGGGTCTTTGGGAAGTAGCCTAGCCCTTGTTTACCCTTTGCCAGGACACCTACAAGTGCTTTCTGCCTCGAGCGTGACTCTTGTGTTTTACTTTAACTTATGAGTCAAGTCTATGTGCCGCTTCTTTTTTTAAAAAAAGTCCATGTAACCACAAAACAATTACTGGATGGTTTAACTTGCTGTAAAATTGCTAATACTTTACCTTACTTTTGGGGCTGAGGTGTGCGCCAAATCAGAATTCTTTGTCTCAAGTTTTCCCACAAATATGAAGCAAGAGAATGTTGTACCTCGCTCTGCATTTGCTCAGCATAGTTACTGTATATATTTATAGTCATAATATAATGTTAAAATTCTGCGATTTTTAATATGTTTTTAAATAAATACAAGTCAAATGTGAAAAAACTAACACTGAATAAATAAAACCATTTCTTATATTTGAAATTTTAGATTACCGTTGTGACAAATGAGGCACAGCCTCAGCTGCATCCCCTGTCTGCACATCATTGCGGGACTGTATTTACCAATAAAACGTAATGATACAATGTTTTTTACAATATTACTTCGGTTATCACCTATCATATTTGGTCGAGCCTCATTTAACAACCAATCACTGATCAGCTTTGTCAAGCAGTTGAGCCATGATTGGCTATTGTAAAACTGAGCAATTTTTTCCGTCGACAGCAAGTGGCAAAATGCACCCCAATATGCATTATTAAAGAGGTGTATACTTCGAACTGGGTTCATATTCCTAAAGTTCAACTATATTCAGAATGCCATGCGAAGACACGCGGGAGTGCTTAGAGCACATTATTTTAAAGAACATTTGTCTGAAGAAGTGGGGGTTGGACATATGATTCATTAAATATTGTTCGTCTTGTTTTAATATATTTTCTATATCTTTTGAATTCACATTGTGATGGCAGTATATCAATTTTATATCTTAAAGTCAAGATAATTCACCTATTTGATGAGTAGTATAAGAAAAACGCTTTGTTCAAAATAATGAACTTTTTTTAAAGAATGTGAGTAAACGGGGGCAGCACGGCGGCGCAGTGGTTAGCGCTTGTGCGGCACAGTTAATGTCATGGGAACCTGTCGTGGGTTCAAATCCAGCTCGAGACTTTCTGTGCGGAGTTTGTATGTTCTCCCCGTGCTTGCGTGGGTTTCCTCCGGGCACTCCGGTTTCCTCCCACGTTCCAAAAACATGCATTTCAGGTGAATTGGCCGGTCCAAATTGTCCCTAGGTGTGAATGAGCGAATGAGTTGTCTGTCCCCGTGTGCCCTGCGATTGGCTGGCAACCAGTTCAGGGTGTCCCCTGCCCACTGCCCGAAGATGGCTGGGATGGGCTCCAGCCCCCCCGCGACCCTAATGAGGATAAGCGGTACGGCTAATGAGATGAGATGAGATGAGATGAGTAAACGGATAACTGCTTGAAGTGGTTGGTCTACTAGTGATCCCAAGAGCCAAGAAGAGATCCGCAGGTTCGAGAGCGTTCTCCATCTGGGCCCCGGGGCTGTGGAATGCTCTTCCCCCTGAGATTTGATCTGCAACCTCAGTGGAAATGTTGAAATCTGAGCTTAAAACACACTTCTGTTCTATAGCATATAAATAACCTATATTTTATGTTGAAAATATCAGGGGATGGTGTCCTAATAGTCTGTAGTTTGCAATAGTCTTTGATCTGTTCAGCCCTTTGAGACTCTCTGTGTTTAAGGGCTACACAAATAAACATGACTTGACTTGACTTGACTTGACTTGAGTATATTTTAGCTCTGCTGTGCTCAGGTCATTCGTCTTTGTGAGTAACCAATCAGCTTCCAGCGTGAGAAAGGGTCAAAACAATGCCCGAACATTTTTGAAATAGTAGTAGTTCTTCTCAAAGAACTGAAATCAATGATTAGCTTTACTATGAATTACTGGTGTACTACTTGTTATTGAATCTGACAAAAATGTTTTACTGCTAAATAATAAATAAGTGAAACTGGTAAACCTGGGCAAAACAGATGATGTACGGTATAGCATTGCATAAACTACTGTAATAGCTGCTCCTGTAGAGCAGGAAGATTGCCCTCCCATCTGATTACCTGTGGTAGGTGAGCCAAGAAAGGTTTTTATGACTATGTTATTGGTTGTTTTTTTGACTGTCTCTTTGTGCTTATCTCCATAATTTGGCAAAAAAGGATATTTTGATGCAAATCAGATAAATCTAAGTCTTTAAGACTTTGTTGGTCAATATCAGACAACAATTGGTGACTTACTCACCTATGCAGTACTCAGGTTGTAAACCAGCCTCTCTCCAACAACAAGTCTTATTGTCTGTCCCAATGTGGGCTGTGAAAGTGCGACACTCCATTTCTCAAGCAATACCAAAAAAAAAGAGCCACCGCCACCCATTACAATGATTTAGAGTTAGGAAAAAGAAGCCTAGAAAATTGAATAGTTTGAAAAGAACTGACACATTCAAGGATACAAACAAAGTCAAGCCTGGCTACACTCCACATAATCTTGAAAAAAATCACAGAAGCAACAGGTGACGACTGATTTAAGAAAAATCTAATACTCCAGATTAGAGGTGGGCGATATTGGGTATTTTACTATTGATCTGATCCAAGTAAATACATGGTAGTACCGACTCAATACTGATTCGATACAGGTCATTTTTGCTCACAATCTATCTCAAACATGGTTTATCTTTTAGGCTCCGCAAAGGCTGAACCGATTTTCGTAAAAATTGACAGTTATACTGTAGGCCACTGCATGTTAGGTTATGGTAAGCCTCCTTCCACCAGAGGGTCCCAAGCGGCTTTGGAACTTGGCTGAAATGTGTCCAATCTCTACATACCTGTGCCTAATCACCCTAGCCCTATATGTTTGCACACCATACTTTATTGAGTCATTGTCATTTTCATTTACACCACCACCACGAATAAAAGGTTTGTTTGTGTTTTGTTTTTGGTTTCTGGTTTCTTTGCTACTTTACTTCTTGCAATTCTCTAGGTCCAGGTTTCTTTGTTTCTGTTTTAAGTTTCTTGTTTGGGCATTTCATTAGTTGCTCTGTACCCACTTGTTTGTTTGGTAGTTTGGTCATAGTTTTGTAAATAAAAAATATTCTTGTTTTGAACACTCCTGCTTCTAGCTTCTGCCTCCTCCGCATGGGTCCATCACCCAAAACTCAACACTGTAAGTGTCTTTCGCTAGGTTTTCTGTTCTCTCTTATGACTGGTAGGAAAGATGCAGCAGCAGGCGACTCAGGGAGAGGTGCTTAAGTGTGCCTGTCAGTCACACAACCAGGCATAAACTGAAAAAAGTGGCCGAGGGAGCTGGGTGAGTGAGAAATGGATTGCACGATCCACAAATACAGTAGAAGCAAAGCTTGGAGGAGAGGGGAAGTATCTATCCTAGGACAACGGTTTCAATCCGATCCGAGTACTGGCATAGTATCGATATTATCAATATTTGGATAGATCTACCCAGCTCGTCTACAGATAACCAGTTTTTTAAAGGCAATGGGTCTTTGTTACAACCACTCTGCCTTTCCACATACAATCATTTGTGTTTCACAAGTCTTTTGAGTTATTTGTTATCACCACACAAAGTCATGTTTTTTTCTAGGGTTCAGTATCGGTAATGTTTGATTGATAGGTGAGGGGGGGACAGGGTTATAGAGATCAGACTCCAGCCTGCACATATGGAGCATTCAAAGTGAGCGCCCGAGTGTTGAGTGCTAGCCCGGCCAAAGCTGACGTAGCACCTAGCCAAGAGTCGGCTGCCAGTACCAACAAGGATGAGTGAACATTGTGGAGACTCAAGCTGCAAAACAGCAAAGTCCGCGTGGGCAGGTTGTAAATGATATTACAGTGGATCAGTCGCCTTAATTTTATTCTTGGGGTTTCATTGCTCATAACGATGATAAAGATGTCATTCGGGTAGTTTGACTTAAAATAACTATTATATTACATATTGAATTGAACTTCGGCTACAATAAGGCGAGGCTATTTAGAGTTGAATTCAGATGGGCCACTTTTTTAAATCAAGGAAAGTACTCGGCCCAAATGAATGAAGTTTACGGGAATTAACAGTGAATTAGATCCTTGTTTCTCCTTTGAAATGTTAAAACATGGCAATGGCATACAAAAGAAACACAACAAAAGAGCTCTAATTGGGGAAAAAATAGATAAAACAGTAACCTGCTCAAGTTGGTTGTTCACTTGCCAGCAAAACTGCAAAGATACAATATACTTATATTGTTCCTGCTAAGAAAATATATTTAAAACTAAACAAGAGTTTAACTACCCGATTTTAGTAGTAGTATATATATATATTGGCTGGCAACCAGTTCAGGGTGTCCTCTGCCCACTGCCCGATGATTGCTGGGATGGGCTCCAGCACCCCCGCGACCCTACTGAGGATAAGCAGTGCAGCTAATGAGACGAGATATACAGTATATATATATATATATATATATATATATATATATATATATATATATATATATATATATATATATATATATATATATATATATATATATATATATATATATATATATATATATATATATATATATATATATATATATATATATATATATATATATATATATATATATATATATATAGGGCAGCACGGCGGCGCAGTGGTTAGCGCTTGTGCGGCACAGTTAATGTCATGGGAACCTGTCGTGGGTTCAAATCCAGCTCCAGACTTCCTGTGCGGAGTTTGTATGTTCTCCCCGTGCTTGCGTGGGTTTCCTCCGGGCACTCCGGTTTCCTCCCACGTTCCAAAAACATGCATTTCAGGTGAATTGGCCGGTCCAAATTGTCCCTAGGTGTGAATGAGCGAATGAGTTGTCTGTCCCTGTGTGCCCTGCGATTGGCTGGCAACCAGTTCAGGGTGTCCCCTGCCCACTGCCCGGAGATGGCTGGGATGGGCTCCAGCCCCCCCGCGACCCTAATGAGGATAAGCGGTACGGCTAATGAGATGAGATGAGATGAGATATATATATATATACACATTATGTATATGCCCTGTATGTATGTATATATGTATGCGTTTAAAATACTCTTATTACATTATACACGCTGTTACATAATATAATCCAATCCATTGAAAAATTACTTTATAAAATGTGACATATAGGGTCCAAGACAGCTGAACTGATTTTTATGAAAATAAACACAGTTGTACTGTAGGCCTTTGCGAGCGTCTTTCGCTAGGTTTCGTGCCAAGGAACCCCCCAAAATACGAGCACAATCAATAAAAACGTCTGTTCTGCTTGCGTAAAGTGTCTAATGTCTGCTGGCGGCCATATTGGGTACTGCAGCTCTCGACCACTACAAGCAGCCGAATACAATCCCCAACCAGAATCAACACCTTGATTGATTCAATTGGTTATTATGCACATGTTTCAACTAACCACAATGCCTGGCCCTTCTGCTTGTAAAAAAACATATAACTAGGCCTTATAGCAACATTTCTTTACATAAGTGATATTGATGTCTTGCCATGAAGTGACTAGAGTACGTAGTACTTTAAGACAACCACTGTTGCGTACAAACTGCTGCACAAAAATAAAATTAAGTGAAACAAGTTTACTCATATCTAGCATGCTTATCTAATATTTAAAATGGTGTACTGTGTATCTTGAAGCTGTATAGTGCTTTTAAACGAGCAAATAAAAAAAAGGTCAAGCAGGCTCTTTGAATTCATCTTGAGAGTGTCTGATGACTAGCATGATCTTTAATCATTATTATCAGTACAGTAATTTCTTGCTTTAACCCGGTTTACATTTCACGGTCTCATTGCTTCACGGGTTTTCATCATGCCTTGTCTTCTGCATTACGATTGGTTAAACAGTCCCTCAACGAGTAGGTATTGAATGGATAAATAACTGATTTAAGGTACACGTATGTTGCCCAGAGGAGGAATGGGCTCCACGAGGCTGTACTTTCCCAAGACAATCCACAGGAAAAGGCGCCCCTACGACCCTAGTGGTTAGGGGATCCAACCAACCAACCAACCATACTGTGTATTGTATGATGTGATACTCAGAATTTTGGAACAATCCCCCCCTGTGATTTAGGACTTAGTATCAGTATTTTAACACACCCCTGTCAAGGCCAATGTCCAACATATTTTTTAAGGGGGATGACGCTGTACACTGAAAAACCACAGCGGCCATATGATGAAGGTGCTGTATCTGAATCAGATCAGGAGGCTTCTTATACTACTGCTAACCCTGGAAACCAGTACCATCTGAAATGAAAATGAAATGAAATGATCTGCATTTATATAGTGCTTTTCAAGTCAATGACTTCCCAAAGTGCTTTACATTGTGTTTCACATTTCCCAATAGCGGCCGAGATCTATGCAGCCATGTAAGGCGCTAACCTGCTTATTGGGGGTTCAATGTCTTACCCAAGGACACTTCGACGTGTAACACGGTCAAGCCGGGGATCGAACTGGGATCCCTTAATCCTAAAACGATCGCTCTACCTCCTGAGCTACTGCCGCCCATCTGTTTCCTGTGGGTAAGCAAACCCCTACACAATAGAACGGCCTAGAGAGAGATGGGTGCTATCAGACTGTACTTGTGACCAGTACTTTTATAGTTGGGAATTTAAAAATGGTTTTAATGTATAATAAAGCAATTATTTGAATGATAATTGTCAAAAAATGAGGGTCCTACGGTGTTCCAGTGTTGGGTTTATTACTGAAAAAGTAATTAGTTACCGTTAATAGTTCTCATCTCATCTCATTAGCTGTACCGCTTATCCTTATTAGGGTCGCGGGGGGCCTGAGCCCATCCCAGCCATCTCCGGGCAGTGGGCAGGGGACACCCTGAACTGGTTGCCAGCCAATCGCAGGGCACACGGGGACAGACAACTCACTCGCTCAGGCACACCTAGGGAAAATTTGGACTGGCCAATTGACCTGAAATGCATGTCTTTGGAATGTGGGAGGAAACCGGAGTGCCCGGAGGAAACCCACGCAAGCACGGGGAGAACATACAAACTCCGCACAGTATGGCCAGTAGCTGGATTTGAACCCACGCAGGAGGTTCCCACGACCTCAGAACTGTGCCGCACACGCACTAACCACTGCGCCGCCGTGCTGCCCCCATTAATAGTTACTTCATTTAAAAAGTATTAGCTTTCCCTCCTGCTTGACTGACATCATACATCAACCTATCACAGTCATGCACACCCAACACACGAAGCCCTCCCTAACCTGCCTCCATGACAGCATTTTCTGTCTGCTGTCTGCTCAGAACACAATATATGATACGTTGATATCAAAATCTGTAATGCAGTGAACCAGCGATAACTGAAGCTTGAAGTACCAGGGGGTCTCTGTAAATGCGTTCCTTTGTAACACCTTACTCACAACACTGATCACGGGTTCGTTTTGGAAAGTTACCCCTACGATCAACAAGGGTTTACTGTACGTGTTTGATGAGGAAAATAGGTTACTCTCCCAATAAGGCGGGCAGAGTCCACTTCCAACAAATTCAGCTGACAAAAAATGTCTGAAAGATTGTGACGACTTTGATAATCTCGTTTTGTGTTGGAGGGCGTGTGGGCCACAGATACACATCTCCATTTAGCCAACATGTCCATTTTGCAGCAACCTGACAAATTTCTCCAGCTTGTGTGACAGCCCAATTAGGGCCCCGGAAGACTGAAGGGCGATCCAAAGCCGCAACTGACAGACGCTGAGGTGGGTGGGTGGCGGCAGACTTTCGGGTCTGATTGTGTGTCACACTAGAGCTCCTTCTGCTGTACTAAGACAAGCCTTGTCAACATCTGCTGCCGTTCTCTTTAGTGGAAAAGGGTCTCGTTTTGCTCACAGAGCTGTCTTAACACGGATGGATGTGTCTTCGTGGATCAACTGTCATCGCCCGGAGCAAGCGATGGTCTCAAAGCTCAGGAAGCGCTGCTCGACTCCTCCCTTGTGTAGATGCTCTCAGATACACTCTAATTGCCTGAGCGACATCAGGAGGCCAAGAAAGTTTTATGTAGAGCAAATGCGATGTTAAATAGGTTAATATTTTGCCCTCCCTCTAGGAGCATTCCATGGAAATGTGTCAAAATGGGATTTTTTAGCGAATATTAGCTCATTTCAAACATGCCTAAGAATAGCATTTTACTCTTTAAAAGCATGTAGACACCCAAAGGTATTTTAAAACTCGTAAACGGGCAAAATTTAAGGAAATATTACATGTTTTTTGCATTAAATCTATTCATCTTCAGAGGAACACCGGCATCCTGGCACCCCAGTCGCCATATTATTTCACGTGTTAATTAGTCGAATAGGTTACGGGTGTTTTAAGTCAAGTTTTGGTAGGTTTCTTGGGAGAATTATGTTGCAGGTGGATGCAGTAATGTTACAACAAAGGGTGAGTAGCCAAAAAAAGGCTGACTGGCAAAAATAACACACAGGGCGCTAACTGGAACGATCAATAAAAAGAGGCCTCAGCTTTGGCGGAAAAACATAAGGATGGTCGGCCCAAAAATACACAGTGAGCAGCCTTGTTAACCGGCAACCGGCAACCAACAACCAACAGTGGTAAAGACTATGGCAACAAACGGGATCCTGGCCGGGAATAAATAAACCAAGGAACACAGCAAAACCGGCGCTAGCGCTACGCCTGCCGATGAAGCAGTCAGACAAACCGTGAACCAACAGCGGAAAGCAGCAATGGCGATCAACGCAAAGCCAGCCAGGAAAAAACCAAGGGATACAGCAAAACGGATGTTAACGTCAGGTTAGCCAGCCTAACAACACATGGTGGGCAGCCAACGAGCACCAACAAGAAAAACAAAAACAAAAAACAGAAAGTCCTCGGCAGCCCTGCGGCTAACGGAGGGCAAGACGGACAGTAAAACGGAGCAAATCAAACAAAAGTCACAATTACCTACCTTCAAACAGAAATATGCCTTATGCAATTACCGTTCAGTACAATATTTCGGAGCTCACCTCACATGTTGTGTCATGTGGATTCGCCATTTTGAAAGTGATGTGTTCCTTCAATGACATCACAACTATACAGCACACAAGCCAGATGGATCCCGTTCTTGAGCCCCCCAGTGCGAGGAAGATTTTCGAGAGATATTTGCATAATTGCAGGGAGGAATACTACACGTTCTGTGGCTGATAGAAATTAAAAGCATTTTACTCTTTTAAAACATGTCGACAATTTAATGGATGCCATTTCCCGTTCAAGACATTGCTCTTTTTATTTTTCCACCAACGCGAAAGGAGCAAAGCCATAATGGTGACAAGTCGATGTCATAAAATCATCTCACAGGGAGTATGTGATAAGTTCTATTGTTAGCCATGCGCTGCTCACAGCTCACGAGGGGCATATTTACATAACATCTAGGGACCGCTAAGAATCCTGATGTTTTATACATGCAACTTAGTTTATCTACCGCCCCCTTTCTTTTTGTCTGCTTATTATAGGTGGAGTACCTTCTTTGCAGTTTATATAAACATGATTTGATAGTATCAAGATATGACAATTACCAAAACATCTTCTAAGGCTGATGATGTCATGAATCAATATTTGTCAACTGGTGGATCATAACCCAAAATGTTTCATCGTTTTCAGTGGGTCGTGGTACTTTGCCTTGGCAAACTTATGCAAAGAAAAAAAATCTGAGTGTCAATGACACTCCTTAGCTGTATATTGCAATAACACCCTGGATGAAAGTTGACACCCGCCATTTCACAGTACAGAAAAAGACTGGCATCGTTTGTTTACACATGTTGAGCATGACGAAATGCAGATACAGTGGAGAAAATATGAGATATGGATTTTATTATCTTGAAGACAAAGCTACTGAAGTGAAGTGTTTAGGATTTCATTAAATATGCAGATAATTGAGCATGAAGGGAATATTATTACTTGAAGTCGTTAAGGTTTTGCTGGTTATTTTTTTAACGTGTCTATGTTCTATTTCTGGTTTAAACTGCACAATCACTCCTTTAAATACATTTGAGAAGCGGAATTTTTTTCTTGATTTGTGACACTGCTTTTACTCGAGGTAGGATCCAGGTTCCTGATATTAAACCAGTTGAGAACTACTGTAAGACATCTAAATTTACTGGGGGGAAATGTGTTTACTTTAAATGTCTTATCTATACAGACACTCCCCTACTTATGAACATTCGAGTTATGAACAACTGTACATACAAACATTTAATCGGGATGAAAAAATAAAATATCCGTACTTTGCTGTACGTTAGATTTTGTATTGTGCACCTTTTTCCAAGTACAGGACAGTAGTGTAGTGCTTACATCTGCCGCTACCAGCATGTGGCGATCTTTCTGTCTCTGTCCCAGTTTGTATGTAAACATACTGTACTGTATCTCCAGCAAGCTAGGAACTTTTACATTTTTACTGTTTAATATCCTGTGCATCCATTCAATATGGTTGGTGTAAAGGGTAAAGAAGAAATAAGCCCTTTCATTTTAAACGAAAGTGGAATGAGGACGCTTGAATCGTTGGGAAAATGGTTGATTGCTTTTTTTATTGCCACTTTTTAGCAAAAAGGAGGAAGTAGCCTAAATCTTGTAGCCCATCTTCCAAAAGTAAGTTAAACTTCACTTCATTTATCTTTATAGAGCATATTATTTTTCAGTACAAAACCATACAGGTACAAGCTTTAATCATACTTAGACAAACCTTAAACATACTTATATAAAACTTAAAAATATGTAAATAAACCTTCCTTCCATCCATTCATCCATTATCTGCACCGCTTATCCTCATTGGGGTTGTAGGGTCGCTCGAGCCCATCTCAGCTGATTTCGGGCAGCGGGCAGGGGACACCCTAAACTGGTTTCCAGACAATCGCAGGGCAAACAGAGACAGACAACTCACTCGCTCATTCACACCTAGGGACAATTTGGACAGGCCAATTTACCTGAAATGCATGTTTTTGGAATTTGGGAGGAAACTGGAGAGCCCGGATGAAACTCACGCAAGCAAGTCGAGAACATGCAAACTCCGCAGAGGAGGTTTGATCTCATGACCTCAGAACTGTGCCGCACACGCGCTAACCACTGCGCCGCTGTGCCGTATAGAAACCTGAAACATACATTCCATACAAAATATAGCACTGAAGCAACTTACGGACAAATTCAACTTACGAAAGATTGTCCGGAATGTATCTTGTTTGTACGTGGAAGAGCGTCTGTATAATGTTATAGAAGTCAGATTTACAATGGTTAAACAGATAGTACAGGCAACATTGCCCTCGATGCACAAAACTGACTCACAATCGTTAACAACACTTAATTTTGATGCATAACCTTGTTTGTACACACACACACGCACACACACACACACACACACACACACACACTCACACACACACACACACACACACACGCAAGCACGCACTGAGTTTATAGCTTTGTTTTTGTTATAGCGAACAAAAATCTTTAATAAAGTTGTTGCTGTCACAGATATTTCTTCATATTTATTTCTTCAACAATATTCACTATAGTTTAGAGAAAAGGCAAATCATTTTTATTTCTAAATTTGTCAGAAAAATAAAATAAAATCCTTTTTAATTTACATGCTTTGATTCTTTCGTGTGTTCTTTATCTTTAGCGCAGTTTTCCCATTTAATTCCTCAAGGACAGTAAAATGTTTGCAATGGAGCTTAGACAAAGATTTATATTTTCTAGTGGCATTTTTGCATTTTAAATGTTAGTATTAGTGTGCAATGCCATCAGTGTTAGAATTTGAACAGTTCCCTAATTATTTCTATGTTTTCTTTTGAAACGTTAGCTCTTTCTATGACTAACTCACTAATAATCACACTGTTGAAAATGAGATAATCGTAATTTAAAAAAAAATCTCAATCATCAGTAAATATTTGAGAGCTACACTACAACAATGTTGAACCTTGCTGTGTGGAGTTTGCATGTTCTCCCCGTGCTTGAGTGGGTTTCCTCCGGGCACTCCGGTTTCCACCCACATTCCAAAAACATGCATGTCAGGTTAATTGGCCGGTCCAAATTGTCCCAAAGTGTGACTGAGGTGGTGAGTTGTCTGTCCCTGTGTGCCCTGCGACTGGCTAGCAAACTGTTTAGGGTTTATGACAACTGCCCTAAGTCGGCTGGGATGGGCTCCAACACCCCTGCGACCCTAATGAATGAAGGACTACAACAGTGTATGCATGATTTGTAGTAGGGAAGTTAAAAACAGTCTTATAAAGATACTCATACTAATACTCAACTTTTGAGTAGTCGTTGACACAGAAAACATGTACAAATGCTTATATATAGTATAAATATTCATAATCACAATTAGCAAAATAATGAGACTGAAATGTTGATACGAGTAACTCCAAAAGTGGTATGGAGCCATCCATGTCTTGAACTGATTTTTGGCTTCACAAAATCGTTATTCGAGGTATCTAAAGTTGCCAGGACGAGGCAGCAGGTACAAAGACAACAGCCCACCTGTTCTGCACCAACAAAAACCTTTTTGTGGAGCACTAGAAGGGGGCTCCCATTGAATAAAGGACAAGGGAGGCCTGCTTCTGGAGGTGAGCAATCACAGTGCGCAACCGCTAATCAGAGCGCCTGGCATCATCTCAAGGTCATCCACTCAACACGGCCGCCGTGTCACTTTACATGCAGCGGTCGCCAATTTTTCTTTGGCATCTATTTTTCCATTTTACTCAATTATCATCGCACCTCCTCCTGTCACCTTGTTGGCTCACAAACAGACAAGAGAGCTCGACTGGACCTCGGCCGAGATGGGAAATATGCAAGACAATATGACACAACCGAGACTTAAATCCTTTCTGGCTGGATTTAAGATATTTATGGATCGATTGATTTACAGTACGGTTCATACTTTGCTGAAATTCAATTAGTACGGGTGGTTATGGGACGCAATAACCGTAAAGAAATCAAATCACTACTGTATTCTAGGAAAAAATTGTAGGTTCTGCATTTTAGAGATTTTTCAGCTATGTTCCAGATGTCTGATTTATAAGTACTTCTTTACATTTATGTTTTCAAATGAGCTCGGCTTGCATCACATTCACAAGCAAGAGTAAGAAAACAAACTTATAGTCAAGGGTCACAACAGCTGTACAAACCCGGCCGTTCTCACGAATTGGGAGCACAAGTATGTGCTGGATTTCTTACAGACAGGTGGTTGGAGCAAAACACCATATTGATCATGTTTCTGGCGTATGAAAATGGCTAAAAGCTCCAAAAATATGATTCAGGCGGATATGTCTCCTTTGAGTTGCTCAGTTATTAAAATTCTACTTCCCCTGCATGTCTTGGAAAGGCCGTGCACAAGCAGACGAACAAGATTTGGTTGTACGCACACAAGCTGGCGTTATATCCTATCTTCATATAAGACCTGACAGAATAAGACAACATCTGTGCCCTCAGCAGGATGCAATTGCACGCTTGAAAGATTCACCTGCAGCTGCTGTTAAGGCAACCAGTCATTAATGCTAACTAAATGTCAACCCTATCTACATGAGGAGCTGAGATAAAAAGCAGAGTTGTGGCAAATTGGCTCCCTGAAAAAAAAGGGAGATTTTAAACGTTACTTTCCATTCGTCATCTTGCAAACAAGGAATTTGAAATTGAAAAGCACAATTAATGCTTTGAAAAAACAAATGAAATGTCATTATTGCAGAGGATGCCAGAAGCTAAGATCAATGCTTTTCGTTAAATAGAAAGATCAACATAAAAATTGGGTGTCGCGTTTAGTTTTGCACGAACGAGAATGAATCAAAACAGGAGTAGGTATTTTTTTGCATGAAAGCGGCAACGTTTGTAGCGCAATCTCCAATTACACGTGAAAAAAGCAGCCCGAGAGCTTCTCATTTAAACAGCGTGCCGTAACACAAGCGCACGCACCACCTGCTCATCTTTCTTCACTTAATGTACAAGGTTTAAAAATTGCACCCTGTTTAATAGGATCCATCGACCGAAGACAACCTCGAAAATGATGGGTGATGTTATCGTTTTTGTTGATAATTTTTGAGTGCAAATGGAGAATATCACGTAAAAATTTAATACAAGATGCTGGTGTCCTTCTACAAAGCCACAGTCAAGAGCATTCTGGCATATGGCATCATCGTTTGGTATGCTGGGAGGACAGCAGTACAGAAGATCCTCTGCTACTCTAGGGTCAGTCTAGGCTTGCAATACCGTAGCAGAGCCATTAACATTATAATAGACTCTTACCATTCCAGCCACAACCTCTTTTACCTGTTGCCCTCTGGTAGATGCTACAGGTCCCGCAAAACAAGGATAAACAGGCTCAGAGATAAGTTTCCTCCCCAGGGCCATCACCACCCTAAATGAGCGCACTCATTTTTTTAAACATAGTTGGCGACATATTTTTGTCAAGATTACTCATTACACTCACCTGGGCCCGCTCGTTTGGCGCCAGCTGCTGCTGGTTACCTGATTGGTTCTCCGTCCTATTTAAGCTCAGTCCTTTCATTCGCCTGTTGTCAGTCCGTCAGCGAACCTCTGTTTTCACAAGGCAAGCATTTTTGACTCTGACTCCTGTCGGTCCCGTTTTGTCACCCATTTTCCACTCGTCCATTCCTGATTTCCCCGTTTGTCTCCCATCCCGGCTAATGACCCGTTTTTTGACCCGACCACCTTTTGATCTTCTGTCCCAGCTAATGACCCATTTTTTGACCCCGACCTCGTTCTGATCGCCCGTCCTGGCGAACGACCTGTTTTTCTGTCTAACTACGCTACGATCTCCCGCTCCGGAAGATCCACTTCCGCATTCGGAACACACTCCGATCCAATGAGCGGCTTTCTTCCCGCGTCCAGCAAGCACCGGATCACTGGCGCTGACTTCCCTCTATATTTCAATAAAATTGTGAGTAATGTTACACATCTGGGTCCTCCTTCTGTTCTGCTCTTGACAAGTTTGGGTTTTTCCTTTTTTTGCTGCTATATGTTATTGCACAAAACTGTATAAATATATAACCTGTGATTTATTGTAGGGTCTTTGTTGCTGACAAATGTTATTGCACTTCTTTTCATTGCACTATTGTTACGATTCTCTATTATTTTTCATTTACAAAAATCGTAATGTTATTATAACTTAGGCCAGTCTTTAAGCACTATGTTGTAATTTTCTTTCTGTCTTTTACTCTTTTAAGTGTTTATTACATGTTTAACGTGCAGTGCTATGTCTCATCTTGTTGCATACAACTTTTACTACGTTGTTATCAATGACAATAAAGACAATTGGATTCAACCTTTCATTTGTTCAACTGTTGTTTCAGTCCCGTTCATATTACGTAAAAGCCATTGTCGAAAGATGTTGAGTCTGAGTGGACGTCCAAGAGGCTTGTACCTCAATTTGCTATTGTCGATATCATTTTCTTGTTAGATGGCAAACAAGTTGCACTGACAGAATCAATCTCTGCTGGTTGCTGCCAGGTAGCCTAAACGCGACATTTTGACGTCTCATCAAACTATTTCTATCTTTAAAATAGAAGATAGCGGCTGTATGTTTTTGATTTTATTAATTAGTTTTTGTTTTTGTTTTTTTTAATTAAAATACTTTTTTTTATGAAATTAAAAATCATGTTCCAAATGAGTAAAGCTATGTGCCAATGGGGCAAGATTTGTTTCCAAGACAGATCATTTTTAAGAAAAATGTGAATGTTTAAGAAAAACAGTTACTTGAAATTCCACAAAAAGTATGACATTTCTTTTTAGTATTGCTTGCATTTTAAACAGAATCCATACTTCAAATTGAACACACAATAAATTCATAATAAAGAAAATGAATAATTAATCTATTGTTCAGAAAAAGTATCAGTCAAAATATGGAATCGGAATCCATCATGGATAGTTTCAGAATGTAAACGCACCACAAGATGGTTGTAACGATACCTTGAAACACTGTCAGGTATCAGTGTACACTTATTTTGTTGATGATACGGATGAGAATGATGATGGGGAATGATAGGTAGGAAGAGGAGGAAAAGGATGAGGAGTTTTATTAGTAGTTGTAGTAGAAGTAGCAGTAGTAGCAGTAATAGCATTAGTAGCAGTAGTAGTAGTAGTAGCAGTAGTAGCCGTAGTAGCAAAACTAGAAGTTATAGTAGTATGGATGTTTAATACCAGTGTTTTCGGTACTTACTAATATCCATATTAAGTGCGAGTACCATTAGTCCATTTGATATGCAAAAATTCCCCCTGAGATTTATACATCCTAAGACTGTGTGTTCTTTTAAAATTATACAAAATGAAAACATATTTTATACAATGTACAATAAAGTTTATTTTCAATAAGAATCCTGATGGGCATCTGTTAGGAAGACATAACTTTCCTTTATGATTGTACAGCCACAAGCAGGGTAATGACTGATGCCAGCATTGATAGCCGCAACATATATCGAAACCTCGAAATATGGTCTAGTATCCGTCCAGTGATGATTTCTGGTATCGGTAGTCACAGGGGTCTTATTATTATTTTCATGCATGCCAAGTGTTATTATTTTTCAACGCTCTGTATTTCTTTATTACTTTCGAAGGCAGTGATTTTCTGGAAGTGTACTTTTGTTCTCCTCTCTAAAAAAAAACTTGCATTGTAAATAATCCCTCCATAAGCTGCAAATCTGTCTGAGATGTGCATGCAGCAAGGTTGAACCTCTCCCTGGATGTGTGGAGAGATAACTGTGTTTGAAAGATGATCCTCTGACTAGAAAGCTCCGGTATATTTTCTAGCCAAACAAGTTACATTGGAATGCTTAATTCAGCTGACTAATGTTATATTCAGCTTCTTTTTTTCCTTCCTCATGACATTATCAAGTGTCTGAGAGCTTTCACGCGGCGCTGACTGTTAAAGCAGAGTATTTAATGCCTGGCTATTTCCGTCCTGGCTCTAATGAGGATCTTGACATCCTTTTCTTGATGCAGATCTAGTGGCTCAAGATCGAGGACACTGTCTAGGACATAAACAATTCAAATGACACCTTTTCTTGCGTCGGCGTAACGGCGAGCATTTGAAACTGAAGTTCTCCTCAGTTTTCTCCGGCCATCCTCAAAGCATGCAGCCACCAGTGTGGGGCTGCACGATTTGGGGAAAAAACCCAATTGCAATTTTTCAGACCAATTTCGATGCGATTTTTAATTTTTAAAGAAAAGTACATTGTGAGTACCTAACCCCTTACCAGTGCATACACGTTTTCATGCGTGGGGTTGAAACTAATTGGGGGGGAACAAATATATTAATCGCATCATGCCATTTACATGTTTTATGAGGAATACCTGGAATATAAAATATTACATCTTTTTTTTGAAAGATTTTAAAGAATTACAACCCATCGGGTCATATTTGACCCACTTAAGCATCCAAGAGTTAATAGTATTTACATGTTTTAAACTTAAGTAAACTGTGCCCTATCACCAGCTCGGTGGCCTTGGGGGTATAACGCCCGCCCCGAGACTGGGAGGTTGTGGTTCAAGTCATACCTAAGACATAAACATTGGTACCCGTTGCCTCCCTGCTTGGCGTTCAGCATTAGGGGTTGAAATTGGGGAGTTAGGTCACCTAATGACTCCCAACACCTCAGTTGGGTTGAGCGAGGGGGCTGGGAATCCCCTCCTCTGTATCAATCTCCCAAAAAGAGTCAGAAATGACTCTAGCCACCTCCCACTAGGGGGATATGGCTGTGGTATATATAAATATATATATATAAACTGTGCCCTCTTCTTAGAAGCTTTTTTGGGGTCGCTGTCTGCAGGCATGCTTGCAAACTTTTCCACGCTATTTTTGGCTAGTGCCATTAAAACTTGAACTGTGACAAATTAAGGTTAGCCAAATACTCAACATAGGGGAACTATAATCTTTGAAAAAAAACGCAGTGTCCTGCGATTACACAATCAGACTACCTAACATCGCAATATTGATTAGATTTGGGTTGACTGTGCAGCCGACTATGATTCGCGGAACGTCCCCGAGATGTTACTGCGAAAAGGAAAATATAAACTCTGGAGAAATTCAAAAGCATTGGCCCTGTGCTGTGAGCCACCGCGTCATTGCACAACTTCAGGTCTGCCAGGGGCGTGTCTCAGCGTGACCCTCTGGAGCACAAGAGGTTAAATTCTCCTCTGATTCGACACCAAATGCAGCGTATAATCATCTAGGCTGGAGCTCTTTTTATTATAAAGAGAAAACTCCTGGTGGGGGTAAAATGCCTTTGACCATGATAATTGTCATCATCAGCAGGAATGGCACGCTTACATCACAGTGGTGGGCCATCAGGGCCTGCAAGGCCTTCTCTGCTGGCCTAAAAATTATCCCTATCATTTGATGTTAATAATATTTTGTCCATGAATATCTATTGAATTATTACAAAGTATCTGTCTGCTTCCTTTTATTGCTTTTTTTCCACTGCTTCCAAATGTGTGCTTTCGTATTCAATTATCTAACCAATCACATTTTAGCCTTTACTTGTTTCCAGGGTCAGAAATCTAACCGAAAGTCTTCACAATCACTTCCACCGGGCCCTGAGGCATAAAATAATTTACGATAAAACTGTTGGTTCAACCAATACGATTTTAAGTTGGTGGAGCCAGGGCCTTCAAGAAGGCGTAAGAAAATGTCAGTGGTTCCTTAAACTATAATTGAAACGGAGGTGTGGTAATGAAAATATTGTAACGAAAACATGAAGAAGGAAAAACTCTGTGTCCACTGATTCTGTCAGACAGACATTTTGATCTAATAAAAACGTATTCAAGAAATAAGTCAAGATGGACTCGACTTTCGGTATTAGTTTCGATGGCAATAGAAAATAACTTTTTCATGGAACTGAAATGCACGGATAATCTATAAGTATTTGAAATCTCCTTGAGTAAGTAAGGAGGATGGATTTTGAACACAAATAAAAAAGGGTTTTTGTTGAGTAAAATGTGGCTATAATCATAAATAATATTGCAATTTTATGAGGTTATTGCTGACGCTTTTTATATGTGTCGCAGCTGTAACTGCAACAAATGTTTTATATACAGTACTTATGTAGGGTTGGATTGATTCAGAAGTAGCACTACTAAAGTCCTAGGTGTTAAATGCCTGGCCTACAACTGGCTCGTGAGGTTGCCGCGAGAATGAAAAGATAAACTCTGGAAGAATTTAAAAGCCTTCACACTGCGCTGTGAGGCACCCCGCCACTACACAGGAATTCAGGTCTGTCATGGGAGCGTTTCGTCGTGACCCTCTGCGGCAGAAAAGTTTGAACTCCCCTTCAATTGACACCAAATGCGGCGTATAAACATCTAGGCTGAAGCTCTTTTTATATCATAAAGAGGGAAGCTCCTGGTGGTGGAAATGTCTTTGACCATGATTATTCAGAGCAGCAGCTGGAACACCACGCTTTCTTTCTCCAAAGCCAAAATATAAACTGCTTTGAGATGGGTTGGCAAACTGGAAATTTTGATATTGATTAGATCAACGTAAACACACAGTAGTATCAAGTGGTATGGGTCTGTTTTGCTTGGTAATGTCATGATCATTAAATAATTTAACCCTTCCCACCTTGAGATAGTTTATAATTCTGATAAACACAGCACAAGGATTTTAGGTTAAAATGTTAATGTTTTTTATTTCAATAACTACATTGCAAACTTAACAGTACAAAAAAATATATATACATATTTCTATTGCAACCATTTCAGAATAAAAGCCAAGAGAGTCAAACCAAAAAATCAGAAATGTAAAGAAAACACAAATACTGTAAAATAATGTCTACTAGAAAACAAGTACCTCCCCATTGCACAAATGCAAATAAAGTGTCAATTAGCTCTCATTGGCTCTGTTGCCATAGTGACAACGGATCTACATATTTTTGTTCAGGAACAGTATCATGTTTACATTTATGGTTGCAGCTCGTTGAATTTATGCAAATGTGCGGTGTTGCCACTGTAGCAAACCACTTTACTACACAAGTTACACCAGGCATTGTCATTTTCTCGAGCTGAAAAAAAGGCCACACTGAGATGCACCTCCTGTTTGCTTCTGCTATGTTTAGCTACTGGTAGGTGTGTGTAAGCAGAAATATGGCTTTTTCTTCTGCCTGGCAGGTGGAATGCCAAAGCAGGCCAGATAGCTAGACATGGAAGAGTGAGCCTGTCGTTCACACACTCAGCGAAAACATCCAAGAGTGGCAGGAGAAGGGCTGTGCCATCTACTGTACATTTGGGAAAATTGGTGGAGGTGCAAAGTATTGAGCCTAGGACAATAGAATAGATCAAATCCAAGAGCCTGCTTAGTATCACTAATATTGGTATTTGGATTGATCTACCTACCGCTATTTGGCACATTTCTCAGACGCTTGTTCACGGCCGCCTGGGGGAGGACGGAGCCAGCAGGGTGGCACGGACCCTGCCAGCAGTGCAATTCATTCGGTTTTATTTTATTTTTTTCTTAATGAGTGTCCGCATCTTAATAACGCCATAATGGGATTCCAAGTTCCATTAGCGGGGGTGTTACTCCACCGAGCAACAGGGAGGGGAGCTGTAATTTTTTCGCAACAGTGACACCCACGCTATTGATCAATCGGGCTCGGCCCGGGCGCTAGAGTGATGAACTGGATGCTGCGTTGCCGCCACTGTAACTAGGGCTCTGTGGTGCTCCGTGTCGCTTATTTACTGGTGTGCCAGTTTGCTGAAAGAGTGGCGGCATGACCAATTAGTTGCCATCCATCAGCCGGTTTCAATAGGACCGCAATCTTTCTTAGGGTCGCCGTAAAACTGGCGTGGTGCGTTCCACACAAAGCGCTGAACGCATAGTTTGTTACGGTGATCTACTGTGTACCAAGGCCATCGGAAACAATGAGCGGGAAGGGGGGCCGCATACTGCTGAGTGCACAAACAGTCACTTATTAAAATCATTATTGAATACGGTGATTTTCGAGTCGTGTCAATGTCAATGCCAATTTTCTGGAAAACTCAAATTCCCAGAGTAGGCACGGCATAATACAAATGCAATGAAGCACAATATAAAACATATAGTACAAAACCTTAAAATAAAATAAATGCTGGGTTTGCCCTTGTGCTTTATAAAGCCAAAATGCTAGCAAGCTTTTGTTGTCTCTCCACAAGGTTATCGATAAATAACTATTGTTCTTGACAAACACTCGATACTAAAAGATATGTACAGAGACCCCTTGCGACCTTCACGCTTTAGTTATGGCTGGTTCACTGCATCATGGATTTTGAATTGAATTGTCTTTAATGTCATTGATATCAATGTATTGTTTCATTGTGTTCAGACAGCACACAGCAAATGCTATCACGGGGGAAGGGTAGGGAGGGCTTTGTGGGTTAGGTGAGCATGACTGTCAACCCACCCATTACTAGCTATAGCTAGCTTTTAGAGGATTGTTACATTGAAAAACATCATCTATTAAATTGGACACTGGGGAAAGTCAGAAGAGCGCAAAAAGTTGCTGATCACCAGCCGGTGCTCCATGAATTGCTTGGGAAGCGACTGAGGTGGCGTCGGGAGGGAAGCCAGCGAGGCTGCAGGTCCAGCCAGGTACTGATATGGCTATGCTAACAACTCTCTTAAGCCTACACTCCTTTCCGAGCCTGTATTTCACCAATGCTAGATCCATTACCCATGAATTGTATGACCTGGAGCTACAACTCGTGGAAAACCGCTACATTTGGCACAATTGCGTTTTAATCATTGCTGTGACCTGGTTCAACCCAAGTTTACCCGATGCTAGCGTGCAGTTAGCCAGCCACTCTCTAAATCACTTCCTTACACTGTGTTGTAGGTTTCCATCTGTAGATCTATAGTTATTTTGTTACAGTCATGTACTCTCAGTCAGTAAGGACAACATCCCGAGATAAGTTTGTCCCTTTTATGAAGGTGTGACGGGGGGTTCTGGTCCCCATTAACCATGTTAACCGAGGGATTCCTGTATAGAGACTTCAGTCCATGCTGTGTTAATCAACCTTTTTGAAGCCAAGGCACACTTTAATTGAAACAGATTTTAGGCCACAGCACTAGCAGGAAATATTTTTATATTGTTAGCTTCGGTCCCTTTATATGAAAATTTTAGAGTATCATGACAGGCTACAATTGTAGTTTTAGTTATCATTATGAAAGTATCTTCGGAAATATTTTTTGACGGCTGTAAGTCTGGAGGTAGTGAGTAAATAATTTTGCCAACTAATTTATAATTTTATATTTTACTATACTTTATTTAGTTTTTCTTTTTTTTTATCTTAAAAAGGAGAAACATATTGAAAGTGACCAAAATGATCCGCAAAAAAATAATTTTGATAAAACTACAATTTCTTACATGGAAAAATACAAAATAATTAGGATATTGAAATGTTTCATTGCATTTAGTCATAATTGTGCGAGTTTTCCAGTTATAATCTTTCATTGTTCATCAACAAATCAATATTTTAATCAAGTTACCCTTTCATTGTCATTATGCATCTTGTGATTATTCATATATTCAAATGTACTCATTTATTTCTTGTTTTATTCACTTGTTGCCACAATATATCCATTTATCTTAACAGTATACAGCTTTTATATTATTCGAAATGTTGTTTTAATTTACTGTTCAGGCAGAGGCCTTGAGTCTTATCAAACTACCTGCAGGGTTAAGTCTGGTCAAAGGACAGGTGTGAAGCTGGTGCCTTTGGAATTTCCCACTAACTTTTGTATTTCACGCCTTTGTAATAAAAACAAATGCTATGTTGAAAAGACACTTGTAAAACCATTACGGCCTTTTTCTATACTCACAAGCCCAGAATATTCTGTTTTTTGTTGTTGTATTGTAATAAAAACTTAGAACTGCTCCTTCCAGCGCTTGTTTTTACCCATCTGGTCCTGCGTTGATTGAAACACATGTAAAAAGAAAAAGTCTTTCCTTCCTCACTACCTAGCAATTATCCATTAATTCTTGAACAACTTAACAAGCACTGCAAAACCTTACAATTATTTTTTAATTGAATAATTGAAAAGGTTGGAATTTCATCATAAATTATATTTAACATAATTAAAAGTAGGGATGGGCAGGAAAACAATATTGGTGGGAATACCAGTCTTACTTACTTTAAGTATTAGTATTCATGATGAAGTACTACTGTTATCTTCCCTTCAGTGACTATTTACATTCAGGAAATAAAAATCAAATCAATACATTAATTTTTAAATTGAAAGCAATTTTTAACAAATAAACTATTAATAATAATATGCAGTGGTTTACAATTTTAAGTAATTTCTTGGGATGTAGGTGAAGTTATTTTATGCACTTGTGATATTGATATCTAGTATCAACATTGATGATTGCTGAGGAGTTTATTATCAGCATTGGTTGTAACGTAGTAATGTGCATTCCAAAATAAGAGTCAGAGAATCTGGGGAAATCTTTGCTGAGAAGCGTAGTGGTCATAAACCAACGCTGAATGTTCATGGCCATCGATCACTACTCATCCGCATTGTTGTTTAGAGCAGTGTTTCTCAAATGGTGCGTCAGGACCCAAAAGTGCGTCGCAGACTCATTTTCAATGGGTCGCAGGCTTTAGCCTTGCCAAAGTAACGCTAAGAAGAAGAAAAAAATAGAGGGTCCATTACACTCCTTACAAGTATATGCAGATAATGCCCTTCTCGAGCTCTACCTTCCGCTAGATCAATCAGCAGCGTCTCAATTGTGTTTGAGGGGGACCACATCTCGTTTTATTGTGATTTTGCTGGTTTTATTTTCTGTTTTTGGTCATAATAATGGGTCCTAAGAGAGTTATTGGAAAACAAAGTGGAAAAAAGCGACACAATAATAAGTTGAAGGAGGTAATGATTGTGAAACACAAAAGTGGTGTACAAGTCTCATGAAGCCGCTGCTGGAAGGTACAGTAAATGGTTTAAAAATGCTAGATCTAGTTTTTTATCTACATAGTTTAATAATGATATTGGTTCATGTACAGATTTCATAAATACTCTGAATTTTGGTCTAGTATGTGGCTCTTTTGAAGCATTTTTACAGGGTCAGTTATGTAAAATGTAGGCCTCTATGCCAGTATATACAGTTCTTGAAGTCGTTTTGGTTTTGCTGGTCATTTGTTTTTAAATTAAGTTGATCTTATTCTACTCTCTCTGATTTAAAGTGCACACTCTATCATTCGATACATTGGAGGAGTGGAACTTCTTTCTTGATTTGGGTCACAGCTTGTCATTAGGGTGGAATGTTAGGTCCTTAAGTCAAAAGAGTCTAAAACCACTGGTTTAGAGAAAACACAACCGCACCAAAACACTTTTTTCTTGGCGGTTACGGTAATACAGTACATGCCCAATGAAACACTGCCACCATCCAAATATCAACAACACCCACGAACTGATCTAAAGTGAAAAATGTGGTCTGATAAGTCTACATTTAGCTTGGTTTCAGGTTCAAACAGCCACCTCGATAGCTATCGGTGCAAAGTTGATGGTGAAAGTGAATGTTGGTGCCAAAAGTGGCTAGTAACAGACTACATTTACTCTGTTACATTTAAAAGAGGAAGTTTTGGAAAATGTTTTAGTTCTAGGAGTATTTTTAAATCTCCACACTTTTACTTTTACTTGAGTACATTTTTGAAGAAAAACTGTACTTTTACACCGCTATATTAGGCAACATTGAAGTAGGTACTTTGTTACTTGATAAATCCCCTCCACGTAAGTACGCATCTGTCAGTCTCCGCTAAGCGCATGTATTATGACGGAGACCTCCGGCAGGCTCTACAATGTTTAACCAATCAAAGGTATCAACCTCGTCACTTGACCATATTCAACTTTAGGGGGGGTAAAGTTGTTAACGGATGAAACAGATCGAAGATGTCGCATAGTAATACCGACTATGAAAACACAGAAGAGGAGGAGCACCCCTGGCCTCACATCAAAAGCACGTTCCCCTTAAAAGGGTGCCAAACACCAGCTACAATATGCAATGTCTCCTTTGTTTGAGTTCATGAGCTAGCTTGTTGTTCTGCTTGCAGAGCTTGTTAAAAAAACAAATGTGCTACTTGGTGCTACATGTGCTTAATTTTTTTATTTGATTTATACTATTTTTATTTTATAGTTTATTAAAGCACTTGAATTTACGTTGATTATTTTAATTTTAAATCAATGTTGTTTTTTGTTTTTTGAATGGACTTTGATAATTTGATGATCTGATTAGTTGTTTTAACAAAATCAATACATGCGACGTTGCTACAGTTACTCAGTACTTGAGTATTTTTTTCACCAAGTACTCTTTTACTTTTACTCAGGTAAGTATTCGGATGACTACTTTTACTTCTACTTGAGTAATATTATTCTGAAGTAACAGTACTTTTACTTGAGTAAAATGTTTGGCTACTCCACCTCTGGTTGGCGCTCACGTCATGGAACATTTGCACGTTCGAGAATGCATCAGTCATGCTAAGAGGTATTGGCTCCATACTGTATGTTGCCATCTTTTTCATGGCCCTTTATTTCAGCAAGACAAGGACGAGTCACGTTTGCTGCATGTTACAACCGTATATCTCACAGTAAAAAAAATCCTAAATACTTGACAGCCCTGCAGGCAGTCTAGACCTGTTTTCCATATTGAACACGTATGAAACGCCGGTGAATTGTAAAAGACGAGAACGGAAATGTTTGTAACTGTTAAAGAACTGATTTTTTTTAAAGGCAACAAGAATGAAAATGGATTCCGCCTTTAAAACTTCAACAATTTGGGTCCTTGGTCCCTAAAGACTTTTTGAGTGTTTAGAAATGGGACGGTGATGTAAAAAAGTTCCCTTAAGGCCCTTGTCCAAACTTTTGGGAAAATTCAAAATGCGTGACTTGGAAACAAACATAAATTGCCCTTGTGATGTGTTTGAGAATGTATTACGCTCGAAAAGATTCTTAACCCTCTTTGTGCGTCGTGTTTCTGGGAAATGTATTATTCTATTCACAGAAATGTGTTCGACAAAGAGATAAGAAAAACTGTCAAATAATCAATACCTCATTAAATCACAATCTTCTGGATAGTGTCACTCAAAACCTATTTAAAGGCTCTCGTCTCTTTCGAAGATGTAAAGTCATATTAATAAGCTGACCGGGTGCACACATAAGTACACAGGATGCCAAGTTTAACGGAACGACTAATCTCATTGATTGAAAAGTAAAGATGTGAGTCTACTCTCGGAATGTGCTTTACATTATAATGTCTGCGAGTTAAAAATTAGCGAGGAGGTGCAAACGGCAGTGCGGCCACTTTGCACTTGGGAGTCAATCATTGCTGTCCGAGCTCCTGTGTTGACCTTAAATCAACGCTTTTCCAAACTAAACTGAGATCAGGGAGACATCTAACATCAAAATTATCTCAACAGATTACCAGCAAACAGATATAAATCAATGAATAATTGAAATATTCTAAATATTGGTGAGTTCGATTGAATATAAAACTGATGTGTAGGAAGCCATAACTTACTATAAATAGCAAAAACAATAATTCAGGGGCATTAAGGGGAGTTATTCAGCTTAGCAAGTAAAAATGTTATCTTCATTTATGGGGTTATAATTATTGTTTTTAATTGTAATTGTTTTCTTGTTTACGATAGTTTTTCTCCTATTCATAAATTGAACTAGTCCCCATTTATATTGTTCTTTTGAAGTAGGTTTTTACAAGCTCTTCTCACTTTTCCTATGACATATTATTCTATAATATTGCATATGTTAAGGGTAATATTCTCATTTCATTTTTTCAATTTTGCCAGAAAATATGTATATTTTAATTCAGTCTTTTCTCATTGGGCATGTTAATTAAATTGTCAGATAGCATCCCATATTTTAGGTACACATTTTCCTTTCTTACAATTATTCAGTTATTAATTAAAGGAGCTGCAAAGGATTTACGATTTTTTTACTCGTGGCACCATCTCCTGGTTTGTGTCATCATTGCAGCCTCTTTCAAGCACCTTATGTTGAGCGTGCAAGTACGTGTATTTCTTAATCGCGCTTGAAAAAACTTCTTTTTTCATGATTTGGCGCGTTTGGGTTAGAGTTTGGACTGTACTTAAAACAGGCCATCCATTACTTTCACCATTTTCATGCTACACTAAGAAATAGAAAGAAAAAAGGACCGCAGGAACGAGCACAAAGACACTTTCGAACACCAACCACCCACATTCCTCCTATCTAATCCGTTCCGCATCAAACAGTAAGATAAAAGCAGATAGGCGCAGTAAAAAAAAGCATAAGTTGGGTGTTGTTAACACATACTTAATAGAGACACTCCAAACAATGCTCCCTTCTTTAATGGAGTAATATTCAGTATACTTAAAAGTTTTAAGTACACCTAAAATGAGCAATCAAATCTGAAAACAGAAAAATTAAATTTTTCTTGAAAGGATTATTGTTTTTTCTATAACACATGTGTGCTTTTTCTATTATTTGTTGGATTAAAGTTGCTTTTCTGGCCAAATGATTGTATTTGTAAAATTATTTCACTTCTCCTTAAAATTGGGGAAAACAACAATACATGTAAATATGAATCATTCTTGACTTCCAAGAAAAATTACACTATATTTTGTGATTAGTGTGGATAATTCTTCTCCGCTCACTAAAAATCCCTCGAAGATACAACAACATGTGATTTCAAATCATTATATTAGAACAAATAAAGTGGAAATGTACAATTCCCCATGTCATCCCTGATGACAATAACTGGATGAAGCCTCTAGTGACATGTGCCCCCATCAGGGGGCGTGCACGTAAACATCTGTTATTAGGCTTTGGCCAGTGGCGAATAAAACAATATGAAAAGGGTCGAACAAATACAATTTCCAAGAAGAACTCCAGTTCACCCCGGGCATTTTCTTTTATCGGTGAGAAGTCAACCTAATAGACAAAAACCAAGCCCAGTTTTGCCTGTCTTTAACAAGTTGCTGCAAAAGAACATTTTTTACTAAATAAATAAATAAGATACAGAAATAAACTCCAAGCACTAAAACTGGCCCCTTTTGACTGAATCATGGGCCCGTTTTGGGGGGCTCTTGCGCAAATTCAACCCAAGCGCCACAAAAAATTGTAGCATTTTAAATACAATATTTTCCTTCATAAGCTAAAGGACATGATAGGCCTGAACGTGATGAAAAGCACTAGTTGAAAAAAAGTAAAACAAAACACCTACGGATACACTTTGCCCACCCAAAAGAAAGCTGGATGTAGTGATTGGAGCAGTCTAGGAAAAATTGAAAAAAGGCAAACGAATGAAGCAAACAAAATAAAATAAAAAATTAATAAAGAGAGAAAAAAGTTAGCAGGGAAAAAATAATAATAGCGGGAAAAAGCAAGAAAAAAAATTAAAAAGTTAAAAAAAATGAAAGAAAAATAAAGGACAAAAGGGGAAAAGAAACAACAAAAAAGGGAAAAAAAGCAGGGAAAATGACAGGTTTTGCGGGTCTCTTTGTTCAGATGATCTAATATTTTGCACAAAATAATATAATAGGTTTTCTAAAAAATCTATTATAAAGTATAATAACTTTTATTTTTTTTATTCTGCCGTGAACTTTTAACTCATTTAAACTGTTTTATTCTAAGTAACTTTAAACTGGAATCCCTGCATGACACAACAACGCAACAAATAGACTATATATATTTTTAAAAAAGGTAACTGTAGCCCGAAACAGAGTTGTGCAAAAAAGAAAGGGGGGGGGTGATAATAGTTGCCCCCGCGTCCATAGGAAATGCCCCCTGAGACTCAAGTCTGGCAACGGCCCTGGTCTGACTTATCACGGTCCGTTTGCCAGAAGTGATCATAAGTGCGCACTCCGAGTAACAATAAAGGGAAAGAATTGAAAATGTTACCTGAGAAGGGGGGAAGGTTTCAAATGACGGCTCGCGGTGGCAAAACGTCTTATCCTGCGTCAACTGGAAGTCGACATGTTCGCCAAGAAGCAAGCAGCTCGCGATGAGTGGAGTTTCTCCTCTCGCTCCCATTTGCTCCCACGTCGTCTCGGCGCTCTTCAATAATCTACAGCGCCGCAGATGCGCCGCGACACGCCGACGGGGCGACACCAACTCACGCGCACCCCCCCTTGCGCTCCAGGCAGCCCACCCGCCCTCCGCTCGCCCGACCCCCGCCTGGCATATCTGCGTACGGCGGCCGGCACTCGAAGGCTGCGGAGAGGAAGCACCGCGCTAGCCGCGCTCGCCGCGCTCGGAGCTCCAAAAGCGGACCAACAGCACTGCCTGCTGCACTTAAAGAGACACGACATTACGCAGGGGCGCAAGTGTGCGCTCCGGCTCTTTTGGGAGCGTCTTTCTGGGACACGCTCATTGAGTGGCGGCCGTCCGTTATGAACAAGGACAGGGGGGGCGAATTTTTTTTTCGTCGCAGTGTTGCACTGGGAGCTCATTTCCATCTCGTGTGCCTCATATGCGTTTTGAAAACGCACAGCAGCTTCGCCTACCTTTTTAGGAGCCAAGGCACTCCGTCGATTGAGAGTGTTTAAAAATGGTAAATGGTCTGCATTTATATAGAGCTTTTCAAGTCAATGACCTCCCAAAACGCTTTACACTTACCCATTCACACACACACTCACACACCAATAGCGGGCATGCAGCCATGCAAGGCGCCAACCTGCTTATTGGGGGCATTAGAGATTCAGTGTCTTGCCCAAGGACATTTCGACATACAACACGGAGGAGCTGGGAATTGAACCTGCGATCTCTCTATCCCAAGATGCCGCCCCCAAAAATGAATTCCAGGCACCAGTTTGATATGTGTTTTACTAAAATCATAAATGCTCGTGATGCCTGGATTAACAGTATCAAGTTTTTCTTATGATTTGTGGTGGCAGTGGTTTAGGACATGGGTGTCAAACATACAGCCCGCAGGCAAGATCAGAGAGGCCAAAAATGCGGTTTTCCACTGTAGCTGTATCTCCCTCTCTCTCTCTCCCTCTCTCTCTGTCTTTCTCCCTCTCCCTCTTTTTCTGTTTTTGTTTGTCTCTATTTATCTCTTTCTTATGTCCCCTCTCTTTATTTCTCTATGTTTCTTTTTCTCCTTCCTCCCCCTCTCTTTTAAGCTCTCTTTTTCTCTTTGTTTTCTCTCTCTTTCTGTCATCATCTCTCTCTTTCTCTCTCTTTCTCTGTCCCTCTCTTATCTGCTTCTTGCTCCGGCTCTGTCTTGCCTTCTCTCAATTTATTTCTCTCTTTTTCTCACACTTTCTTTGTCTTTCTCTCTTTCTTTCTCTTCCTTGCTTTCTCTCTTTTCTCTTTCTTTGGCCCCCTCTTTCTCCTTTTCTCTAGTTCTCCCTTTTTGTCTTTCTACATCTATTTGTCTTTCTTTCTTTTATTCTTTCATTTTTCTTTCTTTCTTTCTTTCTTTCTTTCTTTCTTTCTTTCTTTCTTTCTTTCTTTCTTTCTTTCTTTCTTTCTTTCTTTCTTTCTTTCTTTCTTTCTTTCTTTCTTTCTTCCTTTCTTTCTCTGTGTTTGGTGCTTCCTGAACAAACTGTGGCATGTTTGACCTGAGAGGGTCTGAACTAGAGGTAAGATCTTGACCTGGCCAGAACTTTGCCTGAAATGTCAATCATTAAGTCAAGCCGTTTTTTGTTGTTGTTGTTGTTGTTGTTGTTGTTGTTGTTGTTTTTTGTTCTTTTTCTTTGTGGAGGATCAACACAGCATGCACTTACTTATACTCAAGTAACTATTTGGATAGGTACATTTTAACTTCCGCCTGAATGATATTATTCTGAAGTTACTGTACTTTAACATGAAAAAACACACTTTGCCGCCGAAGTGCACGCTTCGGGGCCAAAATGTGGACTTCGGCACTGCACTTTTGGGCCACGAGCACTTTGGCGCCGAAGTACACACTTGATTTAGGGGACCAGGCTGAAGTGCGCGCTCCTGGGCTGAAGTGTGCCCTTCGGCACTGCATTTCTGCTTTGCATGTATTTTAGCCGAAGCGCTCAGCTCTCAGTACGCACGGCGCCGAAGTGCAGCTTCGGGTTTACTTCGGGCCCGGTCCTTCTAATCAATTTGGGGCCAGTTCGAGCTTTTGTACCCGCGGGCCGGGTCTCGTGGGGCTGGATTTTTTTAGGCCCGATTTTACCTCTAGTCTGAACGAAAGAGAAGGTAAACCCTGTGAGGCACAGTCACACTTAAAAAGCCAGGGATCTTTAGATTTACCTTTTCCATTTACAATTCGATTAGAAGCAGCAAACATTTTTCACACTGCCCTGCGGATGTGGTGAAGCACGAGGGAACACCAATTGCTCGTGTCCTCAAGTTCAAAACAGGGCCACAATGGTAAGCCCCATTCAGCGTCCTCGTGGGACTCTTCCACGTCAATCGAGTGCAGTGTGAAAAGGGCTTAATCCAGCCGGTATAAGCCTCAGATGTTACGATGTTCGCATGACATTTGTAATCAAGTGCACTCAAGCTAAACATTGAAAGTTTCGTTTTTGGGACATAATATTGACTCAGGTAAAAATAATTATAAACAAACTTGCCCACAAACCTGAATTTCTATTTTTTAAATTTTAGGTGTATTCTATTCGCTATCAGGGTTGCCAATGGGAAAGAAAGTGATTGGAATTGTGGTGTCATCTAACTAGGACAAGTAACATTTTGAAAAATTGATGAATATTGATCTGATGGATTGGTGCTTAAGCGGAGGTATGCTGCACAGTTGTATGCTGTTCAAATCTCCTTGTATCATAATGAGCCACTGTGAGCGGCATGGCTGCTGGGTGGTTAGCGCGTCCGCGGCACAGTTGTGAAGTCATGGGTTAAAATCCAGCTACCAGCTTTCCTGTGCGGAGTTTGCATGCTCTCCTCGTACTTGCGTGGGTTTCCTCTGGGCACTCCGTTTCCTCCCACATTCCAAAAACATGCATGTCAGGTTAATTGGCCGGTCCAAATTGTCCCTAGGTGTCTGTCTCTGTGTGCCCTGCGACTGGCTGGCAACCAGTTCAGGGTGTCCCCTGCCCACTGCCCGAAGATAGCTGGGATGGGCTCCAGCACCCCAACGACCCTACTGAGGATAAGCGGGGCAGATAATGGATGGATGAATGGATGGATAACCTAAGTAGACTATTTTATCAATTAAACCACCAGGCATTTACATACAGACTGGTTCTGCAGGAGGTCGGCACGGTAGCGCGGTGGTTAGCGCGGTGGTTGGCGCGTGTGTGACACAGTTCTGAGGTCATGAGATCGAACCTTCCTGTGTGGAGTTTGCATGTTCTCCCTGCGCTTGTGTGGGTTTCCTCCGGGGACTCGGGTTTTTCGCCCACATTCCAAAAACATGCACGTCAGGTTAATTGGCCGGTCCAAATTGTCCCTAGGTGTCTGTCTTTGTGTGCCCTGCGACTGGCTGGCAACTAGTTCAGGGTGTCCCCTGCCCATTGCCCCCGCGAACCTACTGAGGAGAAGCGGTGAAGATAATGGATGGATTTATGATCCGTTTCTTTTCTTTTTATGTGATGCGCCAGCAACCATTTTAATAGTTGTCCCCAGCCTGTTGCAATCGTACCTAATGCACTGACCCACATTAGTAATGCCGATTAACCACCTGGCTCAATGTTATAAACAGAAAGAGAATGATCACTTTTATTTTATGCACTTTAAAATCCTAATTGGAAATGAAGTTTTTAGTAGCATTTGTATTCGCACTCATTTTGGCAATAAATACAAAAAAAAAAAGATTTAAACCAAGTCATTCAACACAGTTGCTGTGACAGTAAATGTAGTTCTTCTCAACAAGTCGATATCATTTTGCAGTAATGAATAACCAAAGCACTAGAAATGTATTGATCACCCCACCTCTCACCCCACTTTACCAATAAAATGTGTGATTTTAAATCTTGTTTAAAAAAAAAGAAAAGTCCCACAAACTTTACTAGAACTTCAGACTCGCTAGCATAACAAAACAATGCCAAAAGTGTTGTTTATGAAAACAAAGATAAATAACTAGCATAAATATGATTAAATATAATATTATTTGAAAGGTTTTGTTGAATGAATCATATATTTTGTTAAAAAACAAATGTTTGGATGGAAGTAACAACATTTTAAGGAACGCTGCGTAAAGTTAGACCACTGGAGTTGCTGTATTGCATACTCACCAACAATTACCACTTCACCCGTTTGACTACTGGTTTTCTCCTCTTAAAAACGCCACCCAATTTCTCTTTAATCTACCACTTTTTCATAACTAAACTAAAGAAAATCTTGACTCGAGACTAGTACTTTAGTCCATGGCTGCTTCATTTTGAAGCAAGCCAAAATCTTGTGAATGAACAACTCTAACGGACACATTAGATTTCTGTTTTGCCACTTCGCTTGTAAAAAAGTTCATGTTGTTTTTTTAATGATATTCTGGAGACGGATTGTCTTTTGCTGGTAAAAATAAAATGTCAAAAAGTATTGTGTTGTGTGTGTTGCGACCAAAAACAAGTGCTAAAAAGCACAGGGAAGAACACAAACTACGGACACCCAATGTAAACAAACCGGCCTTTCATGAGGTTTTTGGTGTTTGGTGTCATCTGTAGCAGCATTATGGCGGACAATGATATCAGCTGCCTCTAAATGTACCCCATGTCAAATAACATACAACGTCCCTTTGGGTCTGGGGTGCTCATTACGTAGATTGCGACCGGTGGATCAGTGAGGTAGTACTGATAGATCGTGGGAAAGTATTAAGTGCATTGTATTTGTTGGGACACGTTGCAATCTAGGAGTCAAATGCAGCATTTCAGCATAGACATCAATGAGCTAAGCAGCAGTGGCAAATTGGAGAGCGCCAAATGTTGTCAATGCAAGGTGTCATATATTATAATTATTCGTTTTTAACAAATAGTGGGATGGCTGGATGCGTTCTAAGGGATGGGCAGGGCACCTGTATGATGCGAGTGACATGGCTGCTTTCTTGTGTCCCGTTTCATCTGGAGGGACGAAAGCATGACCAACTTAGGTGCCGAGATGCTTAAATTGTTTGGGCGTCTGGGCATTTGGGTTGGCCATGGTCCTCAAAGATTTTTTTCTTGTGTTTTTTGCTACTTTTTCCCTTTTTTATTTTTTTTTTTGTTTTTGTGTATGTGTTTGTCTTGCTGTCAGTCACCCCTCTAGAGGTATATGACCAGGGTAAATAGATGGATTTTTTTTTTAATCTTTATGTTATGATGTAACAAATTTTCAATGATTAAGAGTCTAAATTAAATGTAATATTTGCATTTACAATAACATATTGTTAAATGTGTGATGTTGTTAATCAACATGCCTTACAAACAAATGGTATTACTTTTAATTGAATTATTATTTAGGTTTATGTAGCAATTTTAATTATTAACCACAAATGTATTTGCCTTGCTTGAGTACAGAATTCTTGAGTATATAATCTTTGCCGACCAATCGGACTGCATTAGAGCAGTACGGTGATACTTACTTCTTGCAAGAGCAATTCAAAAAGACTGATTTGAATTGAGTCATGCTGTTTACTATTGTATTAGATATTTTGATTTTAATTAAATGGTTTTTATAAGTGTGAGCGCACCTGCTTTGGCTGATAATAAAATAATAATACACACATTTACTAGATCATATTTTAAACCAAGAATTTTGGAAGTGGTACATTCATTTTTGTCAACTGAAAATTACAACAAACACACTGTGTGTGAAATCGTTACATAATTGATATTCTTGAGAGTATTCAAGAGAAAATGGGAAAAAAGAGAAACTTCTAAGTCTTAAGTCATCCTGCAAACATGCCAGGAAGTTGCAAATGCCATCAAAGGTAACCTTTTTTTCCACACCTGTGCTTGGAAAATGCACACACATTCACTCACGCACACATTTGTTACTTGTACTCCTTGCTTTTACTGTCACAAAAGTTCAAGTCCATTTATCACACTGCTGTGCTTTTTTCTGTACTTTTTTTTATTTTCAGCACACGCTGGGTTTGAGGTCCCATGCTAGCTTATCTTTTAAATACGTCGTACACTTTCATGTTCAAGGTCATACATATGCAGAACCGTCTCGGAACGTTAGAATATTGTAATAAATGTATGTATTTATTTTCTTTAAACCAATTCAAAAATTGGAAATGTCATACATTCTGGGTTCTTTCCAAATCAACTGATACTGTATATTGATGATTATGGCTGACTAGTTAGTCAGTGACGTGGGGTGAGGCACAGTCAGATTTTCAAATCAATGAACCTACATCTTGTTTATCATTTGATTGGCAGCGCAAGAAAGCAATATATAAACTGTAAGACGGGGAAAAAAACGTTTTATTGTCTTACCGAAAATTATGAATCATGTCTATGAGACACTCTTTTTAAATAAAAGTATCAATAGATAGGTAATCCTCCATCATAAAAAAAGTACTCTATGGGTTGACTTCCTGTTAGCTTGTTAATACTATTGTTATCATACTATTGTGTGATAAATCAGAACCCTAGAACTCACTATCACCCTCTACCATGCGGCAAGAGAATTGTGTGCCTCACTCTGCATCTGGAGACGCTCAGAACAGTAATACGTTACAATCTAATTATTTAATAGCACTCAAAATACAATGCAAAAAAACCAGTTAAACAAAAAGAACTTCAATAACAAATATTACTATATTTTACATTTTATATTTCCATGATGACAGGTGAGGCACAAGCTCACCTGCCTCCCCTGATTGCACACCACTGCTACTATAAGACGTTTCCATTATATACTAATATTTTGAGACCAGATATTTGAGATTTTGCCTTGTGAGCAAAATTAAAAGAATAAGAATCATATTTTTGTTTTTTTAATTTCTTTGCAGATGATAAAGAACTTTACCACAATATCCATGTTTTCAAACCACTGAGCAAATATAAATATTTTTCTTGTATACATGTTGTTTACCAATTGCACATGATAACAGCACTATAAAATTTACATATGTACAAAAAACAAAAATAGGCTATAATTATGTTTGGGGGATAACCTAAGTAGGCAGCGCGGCGGCGCAGTGGTTAGTGGGTGTGTGGCACAGTTCTGAGGTTGTGAGATCAACCGGTGTGGAGTTTGCATGTTCTCTCCGTGCTTGCGTGGGTTTCCTCCGGGCACTCCGGTTTCCACCCACATTCCAATAACATGCATGTCAGGTTAATTGGCCGGTCCAAATTGTCCCTAGGTGTGAATGAGCGAGTGAGTTGTCTGTCTCTGTGTGCCCTGCGACTGGCTGGCAACCAGTTCAGGGTGTCCCCTGCTCACTGACCAAAGAAAGCTGGGACGGGCTCCAGCAACCCCGCGACCCTACTGAGGATAAGCGGTGCAGACAATGAATGGATGGATGGATCGATAACCTAAGTAGAGTATTTGAATTACTCTTAGGTGTTCCCGATTGAGCTGAAGTGAGTTCTGCACGTGAAATTGAGAATATTCAGTTGCGGTTTATGGACCACTTTTCATGCGCAGCCCACCCAAAAGGGTTCACCCATTTGAAAAGGAAACTATAGAGCGATAAGAAAAAGCTCTCCTGCCGAGGTGGTTAATGTGAATGTCAGCTGGGGGATGCTGACTGCTTCTGTAAAAAATAGAACATGGTAACGGAAGAGATAAAATCAGACCTGATGACATTGAATGTCACAGATTTTGTTTAGAAAGCTGAAATTGAGACAAATAAAGGGGTTGGATGTCTTCCTGAAAGCTCCTTTAAAGTACTTGCATAAAGACATATACTCCAGCCGTTACCAAATATCTGCTTTATATACTTAAAGTATCTTTTGGCGTAAGCAGGAGTGACGTTATCAAGCAAATAGATGTTGTTCCCACATTTAACTTATAAAAATGTTCAAAGAAAGATTAATTTCATGTCACTCACCAAAATCAATAAAGTAACGGACTTGTTTGCTCTCCAAAGGTTGACTCCATTGGTGCCTCTCATCTGATTACAATATGCTCTGTATGTGGCTTGCCAAAAGCATAGACTTACACTGAATACGGGTGGATACAACTGTTGCATTCCAAATAAATTGACTGCAGCGTGTTCACTGTGAAGGCAGAAACCAATCGGTAATGTTGCGAAGAAATCAACCAATAAAACATGAGGCATTTTTAGCGAGTAAACCGGAATCGTTGTGTATCATTCATCTGAGGGAAAATAATGCACACAAGTAAACATATTTATTGTGTTACACAATATGCATGGTTCCTACTTTGCGAAAATTCAATTGATACAGCAGGTTAAAGGGACTGTATGTAACATTTAGTACAAAAAACATTGATCTAAATATTAAGCAAATTTACATGAACTATCGTACCAAAGTTAATTTTCATAAAAAAAATCATGGGTTGAGAAATTCGTATTTCTTTTAGTTCATGGGATCCCTGTCTATAAGTCGCCGCCATGTTGGTCTCGGGTCTCGTTGCTACCGAAGAGACCGAAACTCGCTATTTGTTTTGAAAAAATGCGCAGATCCCAATTTGTTTGGTTCATATCACACAGACGCATTCTCAAGAATAAACAGGTGAGGATGCTTGAAGGAATTCCTTTGGGGGCAGTGTAAAGTTACAGTTAGCTCGGATAGTTTAACTTTGCGTACTAAAAAGAAAAAAAAAATGGAGACTAAAGAAGTATGTTTTGTTCCAAAACACAAACAAACTACTTCTAACAGTGCCATGTATAATATCATTGCATACAATGTTTAACATTGACCATAAAGACAATTTGAATTCTACAAGCCCATTAAAAATAAGAGTGGCTGTGGGTCCCATTATTGGGAAGCACAAAGCTAAAATCATGGCTAGCAATAGCATTCAAAAAACAATGCTAAAACCATGAGTTGAATGAAACAAAGTGGCATAATCTTTCCAATAATCTCTAAATTTCAGACGCATAGGGAGCTTCACGCGAAATCTGAAACAAACATGGCGGCGACTTCTAGACAGGGATTCCACAAAGTAAAAGAAATACAAATTTCTCACCTATGATTTTTTAAATAAAAATAAACAATAGTATGATAGTTTATGTATTTTTGTCTTAATATTCAAATCAATGTTGTTTCTTTACTGAATAAAAGTTTTTTGTACCACTAGATAGATAGATAGATAGATACTTTATTCATCCCCTAAGGGAAATTCACATTTCCAGCAGCATCCCTGAGCTGAGAACAATACAATAATAAAGCCAAAAGAATACAATATACAAATACCCAGTGTGACGTGCAAATGCCCACTTTAGCATGTTATATAGAGTAACTAAATAGTGCTACACAGAACACATAATGCAGTAAGATTCGGTAATATCCAATGTAGGTGGTGTGGTTTAATGTGGGCCTTTACTCTGCCGGGTGGAGTTAAAGAGCCTCATGGCATGAGGAAGAAAAGATCTCTTCAGTCTGTCCGTAGTACAAGACAGTGACAGCAGTCTGAAACTGCTCTTCTGTCCGGAGATAATGCTGTGAAGCGGATGCGATGGATTGTCCATGATTGACCTCAGCTTTTTCAGTGCCTGTCTCTCAGCTACTGTTGTTAGGCTGTCCAGCTCTTTGCCCACAACAGAGCTCGCTTTCCTAGCCAGTTTATTGAGACGAGAGGCATCCTTCTTCTTGACGCTGCCTCCCCAACACGCTGCCGCATAGAAGAGGGCGCTTGCCACTACTGTCTCATAGAATATTTTCAGGAGCTTTTTGCAGATGTTGAAGGAGGCCAGCCTTCTGAGGAAGTAAAGTCGGCTTTGCCCTTTCCTACATAGAGCTTCTGTGTTGGCAGTCCAGTCCAGTTTGTTGTCCAGCTGCACACCCAGGTATTTGTAGGTCTGGACAAATTCTACACATTCTCCCTTGATGGTTACAGGAACCGGGTGAGTTCTGGTTCTCCTGAAGTCCACCACCATCTCTCTGGTCTTGGTGGTGTTTAGGTGCAGGTGGTTTGCGTCGCTCCATCGGACAAAGTCCTGAATCAATTTCCTGTACTCCTCCTCCTGCCCGTTTCTGATACATCCCACGATCGCAGTGTCATCTGCAAACTTTTGCACATGGCAGGACTCAGAGTTGTACTTAAAGTCCGATATAGAATGAATAGGAACGGAGAGAGAACGGTCCCCTGCGGAGATCCTGTGCTGCTAACCACGGTGTCCGATGTACAGCCCCCCTGTTTCACATACTGCGGTCTGCCTGTCAGGTAGTCAGTAATCCATTCTACAAGGTGTGAGCTAACTCCCATCTCTGTCAATTTCCTACTCAGTAGCAGAGGCTGTATGGTATTGAAGGCACTAGAGAAGTCCAAAAATGTAATCCTCACAGCCCCCTTCGCCCTATCCAGGTGAGAGAGGGATCGGTGTAACATGTATAATATAGCATCCTCCACTCCCACCTTCTCCTGGTAAGCAAATTGCAGTGGGTCGATGGCGTGACAGACCTGTAGCCTCAGGTGGTGCAGCAGCAGCCGCTCCATGGTCTTCATCACATGTGATGTCAGGGCGACTGGCCTGAAGTCGTTGAGTTCCTCTGGTCTTGATTTCTTTGGGACTGGGATGATGCAGGATGTTTTCCACAGCTGAGGGACCCTCCCCTGTTCAAGGCTCAGGTTGAAGATGCGCTGTAGAGGGTCTCCCAGCTCAGACGCACAGGCTTTCAGCAGTCGGGGGGATATTCCATCCGGACCAGCTGCCTTGCTGGTTCGTAGCCTTCTCAGCTCCCCACACACCTGGGCTGAAGTTATTTTTAGTGGGGGGATGTCTTCCATGCTAGTGTCCAGAGGGGGAGGGGGAAGGACAGCTGCACAACTCAGGGGTGAGGATGAGGCGGAGTGGTCAAACCTGTTGAAAAAGTTGTTCAACTGGTTGACTCGCCCCACATCTATATCCACAGCCACACTCTGCTTGGTGCTGCAGCCAGTAATTGTTTTCATCCCTTCCCACACCTCCTTCATGTTGTTGTTCAGCAGCTTTTTCTCCAACTTCCTCCTGTACTGCTCCTTCCCTTTCTGGAGCTGGACTTTGAGCTCCTTCTGTACTCGTTTTAGCTCCTGATGATCACCATTTTTAAAGGCCCTCTTCTTTTGGTTCAGAAGGCACTTGATGTCTCTCGTGATCCAGGGCTTGTTGTTGGCATAGCAGCGTACAGTCTTTATAGGAACAACATTGTCCATGCAGAACTTAATGTAGTCAGTAGTGCAGTTTGCCATCTCCTCAATGTCCCCACTGCTGGACCCTAGCAGGACATCCCAGTCCGTACATCCAAAGCAGTCTCTCAGAGCCTGCTCTGCCTCGGTGGACCATTTTCTAAATGAGCGTGTGGTTGTTGGTAGCCTCCTCACTCTTGGTTTGTACTGTGGTTTAAGCAGAATGAGGTTGTGGTCTCCTTTTCCAAGGGCAGGCAGTGGTTTAGCGCTGTATGCATTTTTTATATTCGCATACAGAAGGCCCTCGATACAACATACTGTCCCTTTAAGAAACAGATGAACTGCAAAATTTGAGTGAAATGTGAGTGATATGTCGTATGGGCCCCCACGAGTCTTAAAACTGCATTATGACTAATACCAATTCTGTTGACCATTTAGTAAACCAGTATTTTTCAACTTTTTTTGAGCCAGGGCACGTTTTTTACAAAAATTTTGCGGCACACCACTAACCAAAAATGTTATAAAATGACACTGAACTGTCATGGTCGCCTTGGCGACCGGTCTGCCCCGCCCCCTGGGCACCAGCTGAAGCAGTTCAACTAATCGCGTGTCTGTTATTTAAGGCTGGGTTGTGGGTTTGGCGGGCGCTGGCTCATTATCTACACATTCCCCGGTCTGTTATGCCTTGTCCTGTTTTAGTTTTAAACATTGTCCGTTCTGTTATGCCTTGTCCTGTTTAGTTGAGTTGGAAGAAACAACTGTTTGTTTTGTCATGTCCCACAGTTTTGGACAACTTTTATTTTGGTGAATAAAAGTTTTGGATCGTTACGCAATTGAGTTCTCCCTTCCTGCCTCCTGCCTCCTGCCTCCGTTCCGGTCCGATCACTCCTTCCACTCCACCCCGCCTCGTGACACTGAACAGTATGTTTAATTACAATATGATTTATGATATCCCCAGTTTTTACAGCACAGACACTTGACAATGACATGTTTACAGAAAATTATTCATAAATGTTTTATAAAATTCTAAATTTTAAAACGTGACATTGGATAATTTCTCACGGCACACCTGACGATCTCTCACGGCACACTAGTGTGCCGCGGCACAGTGGTTGAAAATCAGCCAAACTGTAAATCCTATTTGTTTTTATCAACCTCAAGAAGCGGCCATTTTGCTGCTTGCTGTCCAGTGAAAATATCATCAAAGTTTCTTGCTAAAGTATTGACCAATCACAGCTCACCTGTTAACTGTATCAGAGCCGTGATTGGCCTTTATTTGAGGCCTGAGCAGCTCTGATGTTATCTTTACTTGACAGCAAGCACCAAAATGGCTGCCCGAGAGATATGGATAAAACAAATGGATTCTGCTGAAAATTTTTTATTTTCAACACATTCAGACTCGTCTAGGGGCAAAGAATATATTGAATTGAATTTAATAAACTTTATTGTCATTGATAGCAACATGGTAAACATTGTATGAAACGATATTAGGCAATGCACTTTAGGCAAGATAGATATGTTATCAGTTTTGTGTGCCCGTCTAGGGTGGTGATGGCCCCAGGGAAGAAGCTGTCACTGAGCCTTTTTGTCCTTGTTTTGAGGGACCTGTAATTTTATTCGTTTATTATTGTAAAGAAAATGGATTCAGGTTGACTTTCTTTATAGCCTTCTGTGTTCTGCTTGTTTGAGATTGTTGCTCTTGCCGATTTACCGTATTTTCATTGCAGCGCACTTGTGATTTGAGATCTTACATTGCCCTTTTTTCAGACTGATACCAATAGGCTCACTCAGCACTTGAGCTGTCACAATACCTATAAGTATTGACGAAGCTAGGTTGTAATAGACATTAAAACAAAAACAAAGTCAAGGACGGATCTTTTTCAATAAGAATATCAGAATCTAATATTCAACCATAAAACTTTATAAAACAAATTCAATTTCCACCATCTTAATTTCTCACCATCTTAAGTCCCCTCACTGATTGTAAAAAGACATAAGCAAGAACTGAAATCTGGAATTGGCCCAATAGCTGGTCTCAATGCTAGCTTATCGCTACTTGTCACACTGTGTTGCAGTTGCAGGCACATTATCTACGACTTAAGTGAACAATTCTCGTGTTCACCGTTATGGTGAATGTCTCCAGGTTTGGTTTCATAGGTCTCCTTCTTTCAAGATTTTTCAAATTACCAAGATCGCTCTCAAGCTCCTGCAGAGCGTGTTGCTGATTCAATCAATTGATTCATGTGTGTTGGCGGAGAGAAATGAGAAGAAGGGGACCGCTGCCGTATCATGTTGAAGTCGTATAATGATATTCTTGTTTCTCCTCTTTGAATGAGATTCTTGGTTTGGATACACAATTGTTAAGGGTCCTCACCATAAATTAGGTCAGGAGAATAGGTTTTGGGTGTGTGCATAGAGCGAAGCATAACATTTTGTAAGCATAATGATTGTAATTGAGCTCTTTTTCTGGCTATTTGTTAATTGCTGTTCAACTATAATGCAAAAACTAATGTGAAATATGTATGAGACAAAAATGTAAAACAAGAAAATAAAAAATTATCTTTAAAAGTGCAGTTATATTGTCATTTTTCCAAATACAGTAAAGAAATGGTTTACGTAGTAATATAGAAAAATATGACTTCAAATAAGCTAAATCCACTGCTAACAAAACAAAATCTTGTTTTAAAATGAACTGTTATGATAATGGAAATTTTTTACACTGATATACAAAAAGGTTTACAGTCTTGTGGGTTACGTAAACTTATGTGCAAGGTAATACACAAAAATACACCAAAAAAAGGACAACATCTTATGAATAGCCACTGATATTCACTACTACTCAACTTTGAATGGAAACTGTAATATTTGACCACTGGATGTTGTTGGATTTTGTAGTGTAACCGAAAACGAATGCTACAAAGCACAGGTAAAAATAATAACAATGGAGACTCAAAGTGAGCAAACCACACCATTTTCCTTTCACTATTTTTTTTTTGTCCAGACTTTCACAAGGTTTTTGTTTTAACAAGTACCTGTAGTGCCAAGATGGCAGACAGTCATTTCTGCTTCCTCTAGGTGAGCTTCATGTTATGTAAATTTGATACACATTTCTTGACTTATGGGTATTTAAAACATGCAATTTTATATGTATATCAAATTATATGCAAATATTTTGTATTTTTGCAAATTACTCAGATCAATTGATTTTTTTGATGAATATCAAATACCAAATTGTTCGAATTAGTTGTCTGACTCCATTACCCAAACACAACCTACATTCACCTAACAATGCGCGCTCGTTTCTTGATGGAAAAGATGGACAAGAGACCGGCATTCCCACACGGGGTCCACCCCCACGTGGGGTTCACCCCTTCGCCTCGATGTCTGGAAAAACTCAAAACAACACCGAGCATTTCTACGTCATTCAGGGCCTTGTTCTCCAAACATCGCCTGCCGTCCCCCGTCAGAGTCCTGTTATCAAAATTCCCCAGCCAAAACATTTCGGATTTGGAACAGCGTGACCTGAAGCCCACTCAGTGAAAATCTTCATTGCACTCGATAAATGGATTTGTATTTAATCATATAAAATCCTTTATAGTAAAATGTATAAAATCCTTCAGTGGTAAAAATACAACATTTTGGTTCTGGTTTGATTTGCTAACTGCTTCATGCGAACTACAATAAGACCCATGATGAACTTTGTAAATGCGCTAACACTTGTGTGTACTTTTGCACGAGTGTGTGAAATGTCTTCAGGTTAAATTTAGTTTTAACAAGTGTGTGCTTGTGTGGCTAGATGGTGGTCAGTAGGAGTTCATATTTTGTGTGTACAAAAAGAGTTAACAAGCCTGATGTATTTAAACGTTTATCTGCAAATAATGACATTACGAGGCTTCATATTTGCCAGCAGTGAATTTAGATTTTAATCCCAACATCTGCAGCTGCTTCCTCTCGCCCCAAAATCCCCCCTTGCAGATGTCCCACTGCTGCACGCAGGATTTTTGGAGCGAGTTCCGACCGATCATCCGTCTCCAAATCTCCTTGTGTGTAAACTGGGTCTCTTCATTCAGGCCCATCACCCTCATCACTGACAGACTCTGCAATTAAATCATTGTCTTAGAGCAAATCTTTAATCCCGTTTCCATGCAAGTGCGATTTTGCATGCAAGCGGTCGGAGCACGAGATAGATCTGAGAGGACGCAAGCAAACTCGTCGATCAATTCGACGCAAAGGAGACTTAATGAAAAAAATGTCGCCCTACCCGTGAGGTTAGCGGATGTCTCATGGATCATCAACAGATTGAGTAGGCTATTAAACGTGGCTCTGTCCTTAAGGGATCTACTGCTGACACAACAGAGATGACCGCGCATATTCCAGCGGCATTAATTCATGCTTTGCTTGTTGTCTGCACTGTCGCCGGTAGTGCTGTCACCTACAATTACTCTTCTCCGCGTGGTGACTCAGAGATGGTCTCCAACTTAGAGAGGCACTTTAAAAATCGCCAGTGCGCAAGTGGCGATATTACTCACGCTGAATAAACCAGACAGGACGGGACCGAGGCCAGACGACGGCATCCGAAAATATGTATGTTCATGGGAGGAGGCGGGGCAAAAAGTGATTTGTCTGTTCATTCTTACAGACAGGCGGGAAAGGCCTAGCAACCTAGCGTTAGCAAATAAATGCAAAGGATCCCTTCGTGCTATCTGGCCCCGGCTCGGAGATAAATGTATGCATTAGTTTAGGTAGAAAGTGGAGGTTGTATCGAGCAAGGGTAAAAGCTGCGTGTGGCTACCTATTCTCACATGTTTTCGTGAAAAGTTTTCCCCGTCACGTGCAGGCCCCTGTTAACAAGGCTTTTTATATAAGTACTGGAATTATTGTGTTTTGTGTGCACCTTATTTCTGTATAAAACTGAGTACATATACATGAAATCGGAGTAATGCTGATTTTTCGGTCAAAGTCATGTGAGCGTGCAAATAAATCCAATTATGGTCTTAGTCTGAACGTAAGTAGTCCGATTAAAATTGGTGAGGTTGGTCGTTTCATTTTCATACTACCAATGAATTAGAAAAGTTTGATTGTGTGTGCGCATTACGCAGTTTCCAAAATCAGGAATATTTGTTTTCTTTATTGGTGCCGCAAAGAACTATGTACGAATGATTTGGATCAACTGCCATTAACGCTCTAAAAACATCACGTTTATTGGTGGATTTTTCTGGGACATTTCCATTTCATAAAAATGTCACATTTCTATCCACATATATATAGTGTAAGTCCAAGCTTCCTGCAAGCCACATAAGATTAAAACAGTACTTTGTTGATTGGGGTGAGTGACATGAATGAAATCATATTTTGTTTAATGTTTCAAGGTTGGGGCCGACACAACGTTTTTTTGTGTAAAGATATAGCTCCTTTTTAACCAATAATTTGATTATTCGCACCCAAAATGTATACTGGTTTCTTCGTTTATCACTAGGGCATTTCTGACTTGTGATCCTAGTTGGTCCATTTCTTGGATGTATTGTAGTCAATGTAGGAAAGATAGGTTGCCACTGCGCAGCACAATACACCAAATACGACACGTCTTACTCAGTATCCAATTGGCATGCAGTTTTCTTGTCTGTTGTTGTGCTTCGTCCCATTCACCAAAATTACATTCTCATAACAAAGTAATTTCTAATCCGAGCGGCCGTGCATGCATGAGAAAACACCTCAACTCCTTTTGAACAATTTGACAGAAATTCATTATGGACATTTGAGACCACACAGATATTAACATGCGTGCACACAATGAAGCACGACTATTCAACAATTTCTTTATCAATGAAATGTTGGTATGAGAAAATATCGGTGACATTTAGTTCTGGCTGGACAACCTGGTGCGATTGCAGAAACCAAAACAGTCATAATACAGAGGGTTCAAGTTTGTGTCTCCTGGACACAATCACTGCTGGTTTTTCCAAGATGATAATGGGCTCTTTGTACTAAATCTCTTTTCTCTGGTGAGCATGTTGGCGGAGAGATGGAATTGCTTCGGAGGGAGGCGGAGGGATGACACCAAAAACTCCGATGCATCCGTTTTATGTCTAAATCTGACAAATGTATTTTGTGCGCTCTCTCCGACAATTAACACGTCGGATGGCCTCTTTGGCTTGTTGGTTGTGCAGCATCGTTGAGCACACGCACGAGGCCAAGCTATTATAGTGGCACTTTTATGCACAATTCCATAGCTCACTCGTTTGTACTCACTGAGCCATAAAGTTCTAAGAGACGTCTATTTGGTGTACAAACCAAAACTCAATATATATATTTTGGGGGTCCAGAATTTAAAATAAAAATCCTTTAAATATAAATTATGAAATGAATTTAAAAAAAAAAAATTCTAACAAGGGAAACATTGTGAATTTCTACGTTTTAAACAATCATTGCTCTATGCAAAGAATTGTCTTTAATTAGACGTGATTCAGTTGTCTAGATCAAGACATCATCACTATTTTTGGGGTTCGATTTACATCAAAAAATGGCTTTTGTTGATTTACACAAACATGCGCAAATGGATAACAGTAGAGAAACATACAATGCATAATAAGCGTGAATTTTTATGACTATGAATACCCACGATGAAAATTTAAAACTAACGACATTGTGTAAGTAATTGTTTTATGAAGTAGTAATGATTTTAAATTTTGCTTTTTTTTTAATGTAACTGATTAATACAGTATAAAAATACATGACTATATTTAGATGCGACTTAGTCGTCTAAATCAAGACCTCATATGAACGTCTATAAGAACAGTTATCTATTTAACTGTGGGACCCATTTATGATTAATGTTTAACTTTGTCATAAGTACACAAACATTTTATTTTTTACGTTTTGTGAAAGAATAATGGTAAACCCTCTAAGCTTTTTCACACAGCCATAGCATGTGGCTATTTGTGCCCAGAATATTCTGTAATTAAACCTTTGAGGAAACTGCTATTCTCCAACATCTGGTTTCATAACCTGGATAGAAAAAATAGTAATTCTTCATCACTGAGCCCACGCACAATGCTCAGCTATTATAGTGCCCCTTTTATGCAAAATTCCATATTCTATTCCTGTTTGTATTCTTCAAATTGCACCCAAGGGATTAGCACTGTAAAAAACACTCATGGGAAATTTCATACCGTGTGCAGGATGGATTTGCGTTACATCAAGTCACATGTGTTTACGATGTGAAATATGGCCAACCTACATGACAGGTCACAAAGAATCAGATCTTTTCAGTTCAGTTAACACTGCTTGTAAAGATGTTCCCGTGATGGCAGGAGGCTATGTCTTCCCCGAGCATTGTGTGGTTTCAAGTTCCTTGGGCTTGAATTTAAACCGGCAGACAATTTTGTAAACACTTGTGACAAAGAGATTTTGTGTCTCTGAGATGTGTTTTGGGTTTTTTTGTACCATCAATTGTCACGTGAGACCAGAAAAGTGCTCTGGGAAGGTCAGTGTTGCCTCCCAGGACTGAAACTCGAGGAGTGGATGTGAATGAAAAGGCAGGTAAACAAAAGTTCAGTATAGCTATACGTTTCTGGAGATAAATTACAACTAGCTCACACATCAGATTAGTGGACTGCCTTATATTATGTATATATTTTTTAAACAATGTCCGAGTTAAATCCACACAGTCTTTCACATTGCAGGAGAAGAAATTCGTGTGGGTGCTATTATTATTATTAATTTATAATGAGTATGATAATACACTGCACTACAAATTTGACCTAGCTGTTCAGAATCAAAAATATGCATTACTGAATAATACCAAGTTGTGCACAGACACCCATCTATGAAAATAGAGTCCTAGGAAACGCGCAAAAGCTTATGCGGGGGTCCTATTAAAATGGTATTGCTTACTTTTTGGTTGGAAGTATATGCATCAATTGAAAAATCCGTGTATTTTTTAAGGTTGTAGCTTTCAGAATTGTGGAAAATGACTGCAAGGAGAACAGGAAAGGACTCTACCAAACGCTCAGATACTGATTACTTATTATAGATGGTAATACCATGGCATACAAAGTGAGTAAATGCATTACGGCAGACATTTTTTCATTCTTTTGATTGCGTAATATGCATCTATTTTAGACCATCTGTTGCAAATGACATATTAGCATAAACAATGTGCCAATACAAGTTTACGATTCACTTGACAGTGCGACTTTGCACTCCTTTGCCATGCAAATCAGCACTTTGTAGATTTGTGTCGATACAAGTGGCCTTTTTCAAAAGCAACTGCGACCATTGATTTGACTTTCACTTTCTCATTTCACTTCTGAGAAATTGCAAACCAGTTACTTTTGCATGTCGACCAGTTGATATTTTAAGTCATGTTCATTGACACCCGTATTTATTCCCTTTGAGTTGACACCCCACTTGCACACACCACAAGGGGGTCAATCACCAATATTGGATAGGATGCAAGGTAAAACCAACCAATAACATCTGACTCTTGTTGGTAAATTATGCATTTGGGCCAGGTTGCCGTTAGGATTGGCAGACAAAGAGTGTGTTATTTGCTGGATACGAAGGCAGACCTCTAAATGTTAAAACAGCCCCAAGTCTGCAGTCTGAACAATTGTGTTCAGTGCACCTCAAGGACGTTCATGACCATTTGTGTTTACAAGCTCAAGAGAGCATTTTCCGCAAACGTTGACACAATGTTGCTTATATCGGAGTCCACATCTTTTTCTTGTGACAGTAATGGGAAACGTATAGCTGCAGTTTTTGATTGTTCTCCTCAGAGTGCTGAGAAACACAGAGCCGTAAAATACCCGCCAACTATCTCAAGGTTTTTTCTTCATAACAAAAAAAAAAACTGTGACAACTTAGCGTTTAAGATCAAGAGGGAAAAAGCCACACAAACCTGTTTGAAGCTTAATCTTGTGTTAAATAATGTCAAATTGAAATGTTTTTGCAAGAACTTGTGGGCTTTAATATTATCCAATCCACACTTGCTATTTATTTAAAAAAAAACATTAATCTTTACAAGTCGTATTACATAGTTAAGGTCAAACTTTACATCATAATGCTTGATCAAAAAGTTTTATATGATATATGTTGGGAAAAAAACTGTCATGACTATATGGAGAACAAATAATGCCTAAAAAAATGAACATATATTGTACAGATATAACAGATGCATTGATAAACAAAGGTAAATGTAAACATAGACATACAAATATCTGTCATGAACCAGAACAGGATCAGGACCCAAACACGTAACATTTCCCACACAAGCCTTTTAATTCATGGGAAATGGGGAGTCATGGACGTTAGGCAGCAGTTTGGCGTGAATAGATAGGAAGCCAGAGGTCGATGAGATCAATACCAATTGCCCGAGTAGATATCGAACGGATGGGGTCGATACCGGACAGGACGGGACAGACAGGATTGATAATGAAACAGGATATCGAAATAAGACAGGACAAACTAGACAGGAACAAAAACTGGATGGAATAATAAACAGGACAAACATAGACGGGAAGGAAACTGGAAACTGATATTAAACAGAAAAAAAAAAACGGGAACAATACCGGACAGAAAATGACAACAGGAAACAGGACAGAATAAATACCCACGTCTTGCGGGGTAGAGGTTCGTTGACGGAACGACAAACGAAGAATGAGAGCACTAAGCTTGAATAGACGGAAAGCCAATCTGTCAATGATCCGCAGCTGGCACCACACAGGCGGGGCCAATTGGGCGCCTATCTAATCTATCTATCTATTTATCTATCTCTTTTGGTATTTTTGGTCCTTCATACTTCCGTAGGATAAGTCACATTTTTAAATGGAGGGTTGCAACAAAAATGTGAATATTCTAGCCTTCAGCGCAGAAAATGGAAATGCTAGTTTTCAGCGGAGAAGATGACACATTTTTTGCCCAAAAGATAATGCTTGTTTTCGATGTAGAAGAAAAAGATGGTAGAAAACAGTGCACATTTCTGATGTGCTTGAAACACTACATTGCTACATTAATTCATCCATTCCTTCATTTTCCAACCATTTATCCTCACGAGGGTCACACGGGTGGTGGAGCTCATCCCAGCTGATTCAGGGCAATAGGCAGGAGTCACCTGTGCTGTTTGCCAGGCAATCATAGGTGTAAATGAAAAAATATGGACTGGTTGAATGAATGGTAGAGCGACACTATAGTGTTAAGGTCAAACCATCCATATAGCGAAATTGAAAAGTTGTGGGCCAAATGCAGCGGAAATTCCGGAGCCCCTATAGATAAACAATAGAAGAAAAACCCCAACCTTGGTTTCTAGTCCCAGCGAAGCAAATGTAGTTTCCATGGATGGTTGCATCACTGTTCCTTGCAGCCACACTACTGATTGTTAATCAATAAGCCTGTGGAGACACATTAATAGCTCAGTCTTACTGTTGCATTTGCAGTATGCACTACTTTGTTTCCTGCAGGCATCTAAAAAAGGAAAACAACAACAACAAAATCCAGTGCTTATCAGTCATATTCGTCACGCCATTTCAATGTGTCGCACTTACTCAGAACCTCGACGATACGAATGCTGCAAACAAACAGCTTTCTTGTGAGGGTTGCAAAATTATCATCGTCATCATCCTCCATCATTATCAACAGAAGAAGACACGCTCACCAGGTCGTCCAAGTCACAGGATATTTGTCACGTCCTTTTAAAGACACGACATTCAAAATAGCACGGGGAGCTGATTTATAGAGTTTATTATTCACCGCCGCATCATTCTTATTTTAGAGGTGATAAGGGCCGTCTGGATAAATGGAAACGCCGAGACTAAAAAGGTGTTGTACATCAAGATCCGGTGACAGCCTGTGACCCTGACTTATTTTCAGTGTGACCTTCCGGGAAGCTGTGTGGAGGGACAAGCGTCGGGCTGATAAGCGCCCCTCGCTTTCATTAACACACTGGCACACACCTACACTCACGATCAAAAGAGTACGTAAACAGCATTAACGTTTAATAGAAATCATCTGAAATATAGTTACACAAAGGGAACAGTCAAATTTCAATAGGAATATTGGTTTTTGAAAGACAGTCAAGTTAATAACTTAATGTTTGTTATTCTGTTATTCTTTTGAGAGGATAAAAACTACTTATAATTTATTGGTATTTGTGAAATCATTTGTTGTTACTGTCCGACACCTGCACAGAAGGTTGCTGAGGATGCCAGTTTTTTTTGGCGATTATTGATTTTGACTATTATTGCAAACAGTTGTTTGTTATTTTGGATGACTTTTTATTGTTTTGACGGGGGAGTTGCCAACGTAGTGCTTCCTAAGACCACCATAGTAGGCCGCAAATTTCTGAAAAAGAATCTCACCAGCAATGGGTCATCATGCTTTTGTAGGGAATTACATCATTCTCATGATGTGAGTCTTTACAACGCATGTTTTAGTCGTCGACTGTGCCTATTTTAACCCTACTTCTAATAATTCAAGCCTGGTAATAACATAGTAATAACATCGTCACTACGTAGTAATAACATAAGTTGCTATTTTAAAAATGCATTCTAAACTAGTATCGCTTTGTGCTGACATCATTGTCATGTTGCTGTTTTTCTGTTTCCATAGGAATGTTCTGGTTTTTGTAAGCTAGATTTCAAAGGAGGAGATTTTATTAAGAGAAAAAGGACTCACAAAAAATAGGTTGGATTTTTGTTTTATCTGAGCGTTTGGTAGAGTCCTTGCAAGAGTCCTTGTTCTCCTTGCAAAATTAATTGATGTCTTCTCTCCTTTTTATGAATACCAACTAAACTACAAACTTACAGTCAGAATATTATGGTTACAGTACTAAAGACAGGAGTAAACACCCTAGAAATGCCGCTTGGGAATAACCAGATTTGAAGAGGCAAGGGGGAAGCTGCGTCATTAAGCAAATATTCATAACTACGCCCCACTTTTTTTTACATTGAACAAAACATTTTTTATTCACGTCTCCATAATCTCACAACAATCAGTGAAATCCTGTACTGCTGTTTCCTGATCGCTACAAAAGTGTGCTTTTTTCTGTCTCTTACAAATACTTAGATGCATTTTTTTAGACCAAAAATAAAAGAAAAAAATGTAAGTTATTGACAAGCCTGATGATACACTTGAGTCTTGTTTAGCAAGTTAGGTAGAGCTAGCGTGTATAATGCCTTCCCCTCCTATGAGATCGTGGGTTTTTTTTTGTGGTACTGACAAAGACAATTATAGTCAAAGAAGAAATCAAGTATGCACATAAGGCATTGAGTAAGCCGACTGGGTTCACGTGAAAAATAATTCTGTTTTTAAAAGGATTAACCTCACCCTGTTAATTGGACTACAGTAATCCCTTGCTGTATTGCAGTTTATCGCCGTTTCGCTACATTGTGGATTTTTATAATGCATTCTGATTGGCTAAACAGTTACCTTACATTATGTATGCTCAAATCCTTTTTAGTTTCAAGTTTCTCTAAGAAATAATGTTGACTAAACGCTATGGAACCACAGAAAAGGAAGGTGCTTTCTATAGCCACTAAACTTGCTCTGGAGCCGCATGTAGGTCCTTGGCGCTCCCTAGTGGCTTTTTCAAAAATGTTATAACGTAAAAATGGATGGTTTCTGTAGGACAGAACCAGGAGGTAGATGCAACTTTCAATAACGTTCACAGGGTGGCAAAAATAAGTATCTTGGAAATTCGAACCTGCCCTAAATCCAAAAAGTTATGCAATGAAAATTTAATTCTAAAAATTACAATTTGACAGTACAGAATAAAATGTTTATAAAGGGTAGTAATTGTATCTGTTAAACAAATCCATGAGCCTATAAATAGTTGGGTTATTTTGTAATATATCAATAAATGTTCTTACTTGCGGCATGGCAGCGCAATGGGTGGCACAGTTCTGAGGTCATGGGTTCAAATCCAGCTACCTACCAGCCTTCCTGTGCAGGGTTTGCATGTTCTCCCCTTGCTTGCGTTTCCTCCGGGCTCTCCGATTTCCTCCCACTTGCAACCAGTTCAGTGTGTCCCCTGCCTAATGCCCGAAAATACCCTGGATGGGCTCCAGCACCGCCGTGACCCTACTTAAGATAAGCGGTGCAGATCATGAATTGAAATGATATGCATTTATGTAGCGCTTTTCAAGTCAAGACTTCCCAAAGCGCTTTTACACTGTGCTTCACATTTCCCAATAGCGGCCGTGCAGCCATGTAAGGCGCTAACCTGCTTATTGGGGGCATTATGAGGGATGGGTATTACGAAGATTAGTGTATAAAATATGTGATTATTGTAATTATTATAATTATTTATATCTGACCTATGTAATAAGTATATCCATGAGATTTTGTTATATTAGACATAAGAGGAAAGGAGGATTTGTAAAATGTATTTAATAGGGAAGATAAAGGGGTAGGAAAAATAAGCATCTGCTTCTGACCACCCCTTTTTGAACATGTTATGTGACATTATTTTGTTGTTGACTCATTGTTTTTGTTTTAATGTTCGAAATAAAAGTTTTCATTCATTCGTTAGGGGTTCAGTGTCTTACCGAGATTCGAACTGCGATCTCTTGAGACGAGCGCTCTACCTCCAGAGCCACTGCCGCCCCATCATGGATGGATGGATGGATGTTGTTACTTCTCAGGTTTTGACTATCAAGAGCCGTTTTTGGGACGCACGCAAAAACGAGGGATTACTGAATTAGCAGTCCATATTAGCATATTCGAATTTCTGTGCACATTTACATGTGCTAACTTACTGAAGATCGGAAGTGTTCCGATTTTTTTCCAACTATTTCTCGCAAGTAAACATACTGGTAGTTATGCAAAGACATTTGAACAGCGAGAATGTCCTTTTTCCTTTTGGACAGCTTTGACTTTGAAACCTGATTAGGCCTCTTAGGGGCTGCACATATCAGTGGCATGACATATGGGCTTCTGGTGTAACCAGCAGTAATAAAATGTGCTGAGATACTCTTACCGTGAGGGTCAGGGGATTGAAAAAGAAACAAAAAACAGACCTGCTTCTAATAAAGACCAATGTGAGGATAGAGCAGGTGGAAGGGAATTGAGGAAGGTAGCAGCTAAGAAACCTATTCATGGCTGCAGGGATTAATAATTCAGCAGTCTCTTTGATAACTACCACAAAAAATATCGTCAATAATTTAACGGGCGCAATGCGTTAATTCAAAATATCCATAATGAATGAGATTATCCTAAACATTCGCCTTCCGGCGGTGGTAATCGATGGAGACATTTTTTTTTTTAGTACGTTTCAAACGCGGGCGTCCAAATTCAACCTTGGCTGTAATTGTTATTCCGGAAGTGTCTCAGTGTCACTCCTGCTGTCGGCTCTCGTATTACCGAGGACCTACATCTTTCGGTCACTATGAAAAAATAATGATCCCTTTCTCGGGCTTTCATTTGATCCCTTTGATTCTGCTGAATGTTGTTTCTCATTAGAATGATCCGACACAGTTTGGGACGTTTTGGTCTGGCCCTCTTGTTTCATACAGTCGTTTTTACAGTCTGGAGAGGAGCAGGGAGCACTCAGCCCGCCTGGACACGTTCCATATTTTTTCCTGCAGTCCGGCCGTCGCCTTTTTGTCCGGCGCGGCACAATCAAGCCGTCCTCACTGTGAAGGCCAGAAGCATTAAAAATGGCTAAAAGAATTACAGACATGAGACACATTCTTTCAAGTGGCTTTATTCCAATCCCTCATAGCTGCCAAATTGTCTGCGCGCTCCTCCTCTTCTCTTCTGCCTGCTTTTGTATTATTAATGCCCGCAGTGTGAATGATGACTGACAACAGAGACAAAGGGAGATTGCGGTGTGTGAGCATTTGCACGAGTGAGTGTGTGTGGCTTATTTTGCAAAAAAGAAGGAGGGTTTGTTGTGAAAACACAACTCAAACTGAAGATGAACCTAGATGGGGATTACTCTCAGAATTTAAGCTTGTCTGGACACTACACATATGCCAAGGCTATTGTTTTGTGTTTCTTGATTTTAAGGCAGGGGCTGTCAAACTCATTTTAGCTCGGGGGCCACATAGTAGAAAAATATTCGCACAGGGGGCCAGACAAGTACATTAATGGCATGAAAGGTATGCCAGCTGGAGGTCTTTTCAAAGGGTCACAATTAAATTATGATTCAGGGATGTAGGATTTGATCATATCATGATTATTGAGGTGTTTTTTTCCCCTCAATATATGTTTTCCTTCACTAAGGTGAAATCTCTTGTAGTGCTTATCAACTGTGCATTTGCAAAAATAAACAAAAAAACAAAATCAAAATGGCAATAGTTCAATTGAATTAATTTCCACTACAGGATTTTATTGTACACTCCATTTTTTTATACAGCACTTTGAGTGGCAATTTATTCCCTAAAAAGGCGCTTCACAAATCAAATTTGATTTGATTACAGTTTATTTAACTCAGTGAAACTCATGCAGACTGGAGAGTGCCCAAAAAAAAAGCACAGAAATACACATTCAAATGATTGGTTTCATGATTTAAAGGTCTTTCTGCTTTTTTAAAATGAAAATGTTTACCTAAATACAAGGACTTTTATATTCCGTATCTATTATAGAGAGGAGCTAAAAGCTCCTTTAAACCTCTGTCAAGACGCATGGTTGCTATTCTTTATTTCAATTTATATATTGGTATCGCCTTAAACAGAAGACTCTGTGCAGACTTTTATTTTAAGTAAAATAACATAACATTAAGACGGGTTTCCTCAATGTTCTCTGCTTGATTAGCGGTAGAACGGTTGCCTTGCGAGTGGCGCCTAGTTTTACAGACATTTAGACATATTAAAAACCGCAGGTCCTTGTGGCTCATTTTCCTTTTGTCCTTTTCTCAGCCTTGTCTCGCGGGCTACATTAGATGATGCGGCAGGCCACATTTGGCCCGCGGGGCATGAGTTTGACACAAGGGATCCAAGGGAACAAATAAATGTCAGCGCGAGATCCCAGAGGCTCCATTCTCGGCACCACCCGTTCAGATTACGGAAAACAACAAAATATGCTACATTAATTATGCAGATGACAGGCAAATTTGCATAGGCATTGCTAAAGACGACTCTAATCCCATTCAACTGCTGAGCAACAGCAGCAAATGAAACAGAGTGATTAAATGTGCCCGATTATTTTTTTTTATTCTTGCTGGAAAAAAAAAAGAAGAGAAAACTGAAGACATTTTCTCCGGAGCAAAGAAAAGTGATTATAAATCAATGTCATGCATTGTTTTGCCAATGTGTTGAAGAATGGGAAAAAAAATCTGGTCTTGAGCTTTAATTTGAGACAGTTACAGTCAACATTCTAATCATGTGAAGATAGGATTTGCTTCTCAATAGGATTAAGAAAGGCTTGTGCGTGTATTTTTAATCAGCGGCCTGAACTGCAGTACTTTAAGTGTCATTACAAATCTCAAATAGAAGATTGCAGCTGCTACGGTAATTAAATTTACTTCTGAAGTCTATTTAATGTCTTTTTCTGCTTTTAGAAATCAAGGTCAAAATAATTGGCCAGGATAATATGTTAAGTAATTTTGTGGCCAAGGAATAGCAAAGAAAATTGCAGCAGCTTTGAGGAAGGTTTTCTTTCTGTCAGAAATAACATTATAATTGCAGATAGCAGGCATCTGATTGGGGCTGATGCTTGGCCGTTTCAAAATGAATGGGTATTTGCAATGCAAGCTGATATTTCTAGGGATCATATTATACATTTTAAAAACTCTGAGGAAATAGAATATACATTTTGAGCAAATATAATAAAATATGGGGTATACAGCTATACAATATGTCATGAGACCGGACCAGATCGGAGGCAGGAGGCAGGAAGGATGAACTCATTCGCGTTAACGATCCGATACTTTTATTAAGGAAGTAAAAGTCGTCCAACATTCAGGGACAAAACAAACAAAAACAGGCTTTACAGGCAAACAGGAACTAAGACCAAGGAATACTCACAAAACAGGTTTGAACTCAAAACGTGCAAACACAGATTTCCTCAAGACACACAGAACAGAATAATGCAGAACAGAAAACGCAAATGAACCAGCACCCGCAATACCCACAACCCACCCTTAAGTAGCACACACGCAAATTAGCTGATCTACTACAGCCGGTGCCCAGGGGGCGGGGCCAGCCGGTCGCCACGGCGACCATGCTGGAGATGACACAATAGGCCTTATACCAAGGTACTACTCACTCATAATTGCAGTAATTTTTTAATCAATCAACTAGATATTGGAAAGGGAAAAAAAAAAAGAAAATTGACATTATTTCAAGAGCTGCAATGTGAAATAGCTATTTTTGAAGAAATATAGTTACTCGATTAGAGGTATTTTAGATCTAATTAAATGGTGCTTTTGTGTGTTTGTACTCCGGATGGAACATTAATACGTTCTGAAGTGGGGACGAAAAGGTAAAATTGTCTAATGGCAGGGAATAAAAACCTATAGTAATTAAATAATGTTGTTTGGTTTCATGCGCATTCTTCCACTTCCAAAAACGCATTCAACACCTGTGGTAAAAAAATGTAAACTGTTTACGCGTGTTAAACATTAGGGCGGCACGGCGGCTGAGTTGTGGCAAAGTTCTAAGGTAATGGCAGAGTTCTGATGTCATGGGTTCAAATCCAGCTACCAGCCTTCCTGTGCCCAGTTTGCATGTTCTCCCAGGGCTAGCGAGGGTTTTTTTCCAGGCACTCCGGTCTCCTACCGCATTCCAATAACATGCAGGTTAATTGGCCGGTCCAATTTATGTGAATGAGTGAGTGAGTTGTCTGTCTCCTCATCTAACTAAGACAAGTAATATTTAGAAAAATTGAGAGTCAGATGGTAGTGTGCCCGCTTTGAGACTGGGAGGTCGCTGGTTCGCGCCTCGACCGAGACATACCTAATTGGTATAATGGCGGCGCCCTCTGGCTGCGGCTGCATCGACCCGCTACAACGGGTCAGGTGTATCGACATTTCGTTCTGTGTACATTGTTACAAAGAATGACAATACAAAGGAAATTATTATTATTATTATTATTATTTATCCGATTGATGGGTGCTTCAGGAGAGGTATGCTGCACAGTTGTATGCTGTTAAATTGTCCTTGTATCGTAGTGATCTATAGTGAGCAGCAGGGCAGATGAGTGGTTAGCGCTTCCGTGGCACAGTTCTGATGTCATGGATTCAAATCCAGTTACCAGCCTTCCTATGCAGTGTTTGCATGGTCTCCCCGTGCCTGCATGGGTTTCCTCTGGGCATTGCATTTTCCTCCCACATTCCAAAAACATGCATGTAAGGGTATTTGGTGACTCCAAAATTGTCCCTAGGTGAGTATGTGCATATGAATGGTTTTATTTCTCTGTGTGCCCTGCAACTGGCCGGTAACCAGTTCAGGGTGTCCTTTGCCCACTGCCTAAAGATAGCCGGGATGGCCCCCGTGACCTCTAGTGAGGATACACTGTGCAGATGGATGAATATTAAACATTAGTAACCAATTATATAGCATTTTTTATAGAAAGTAATATATATACATTGCATCCGGAAAGTATTCACAGCGCTTCACTTTTTCCACATTTTGTTATGTTACAGCCTCATTCCAAATTGTATTAATTTAATCTCATATCTCAAAATTCTACACAAAATACTCCATTATGACAATGTGAAAAAGTTTTTTTTTTTTTACTTTTTTTTTTTCCGGATGCACTGTATATATATATATATATATATATATATATATATATATGCACTGTATATATATATATATATATATATATATGCACTGTATATATATATATGCACTGTATATATATATATATATATATATATATATATATATATATATATGTGTGTGTGTGTGTGTGTGTGTGTGTGTGTGTGTGTGTGTGTGTGTGTGTGTGTGTGTGTGTGTGTGTGTGTGTGTGTGTGTGTGTGTGTGTGTGTGTGAAACTGTGTCGACAAAATTTGCCTCATTTTGTTCAGGAAAACTCAAGTGATTTGTGTTGTACCGAGGTGAAATGGACCAAATCAGAGAGAGACATAGAGAGAGAGAAAATAAGATTGATCAAATCAATGGTTGGATGGACATTTTACACTGTATGAATTGCTTTTGACTCAAATGTATATATATTGGCCTGGAGAGGGATGGGCGCTAATAGGCTATACCTGCCCAAGACACACTCCAGGGAATGGTGCTCGTACAACCCTAGTGGTTAACAGATGCTACCAACCAACCGACATGCATTAAATATTCCTAGTGGAATCAGTCACAAAAAATAGAAGAACAATTTTTTCCGTGTTAGCCTTTTTACCCAAAAAAAAAAACAAGGTTGAACACATTTTCCATCCCTGAGCGTTTGACAGCAAAACACCTTATTTTTACCTGCTCATTGAAGTGTTCGTTTATTAATGAGCAAGCAGGGGGAAAAAAAGAAAACCCAATCTGGTAATAAGGGTTTGTGTCATCAGGAAATTGCAGGGTATCAAATTGTTTTTAAAGCACTGCCAACAACACCAGCCCTGCGGTGCTAATAATACATCAATGAAAGACACTCACTTGCTCCCGCACACCCACGTGCAAATGAGAAGAGCAAATTTAGTAGAATAATTGTCAGCATTTCGTTTGCCAACATCATTTTCAAGATGTTATACTGGGACATGTTGGGACAACATGTGCAACGGAAGCCTTCGGGGCAAAACCCCGCATAACGCCGGGCTCCACTTTCCAAGAGTGGATGCCTGCCTAGTTTTTTTGTAACACAATGAAATAATATGGATTTTCACCCAGCTGTCAAACAGCACCTCCATTGTGACACTGTTCTCATTGAGCATGCCCAGGAGAGTCGACCCACTTTCTGATGCAATTTGTCTCAGTGACATACTCCTTTACGTCTTTTTGACCCTGACAGTCACCATAAATTACTTCACGTAACCTTGAAAGGAAGCAAAAGTCAACTTTGGTGTTTTGTCCCTGTTGATTTGTTCACTTACAATTACAGTCAATGTGGATCCACAGGATTCATCCTAATGTTAGGTTTCGGGCAAGTTTTGAGTTATGCGTGCTTGGAATGGCTCGGTGATGAGGTCCATGCTCTAGAACAGTGGCCGGCTACCACAAGATCATAGGCCGGTACCAGGACGCAAATTGTTTGATACCAGTTCACACAAAATGAAAAAAAATGTGCTTAAACTCAAAGTTTGGATGTGCATGACACAGAGGTGTTACAGTAATACATCACTGTAATTGTGCAATGATTAATTAGTTGACAAATATCACTCACTTTATTTACTCAAAATTGGATGCAATGAGAATTAAACCCAAATCCGGACCACTAGGCAACTAGAAAGGTAGATGACAAATGAAAAGGCATTACATTTTATCTCATTATCACACTGTTTTTACAACGTAAAACGTTGTTGTTAAGTATCAACTTTAGTAGACACTAAAGATTATATATATACCCCAACGACCCCTCCTGAGGATAAGCGGTGCAGATCTGGAGCCAATCTCAGCCATCTCCGAGCAGTGGACAGGGGACACCCTGAACTGGTTGCCAGCCAATCGCAGGGCACACAGGGACAGACAACTCATTCGCTCATTCACACCTAGGGACAATTTGGACCGGCCAATTCACCTGAAATGCATGTATTTGGAATGTGGGAGGAAACCGGAGTGCCCGGAGGAAACCCACGCAAGCACGGGGAGAACATACAAACTCCGCACAGTAAGGCCGGTAGCTGGGTTTGAACACACGCAGGAGGTTTCCACAACCTCAGAACTGTGCCGCACATATATATATATATATATATATATATATATATATATATACTGGACTGTTTCAGAAAATTAGAATATTGTGATAAAGTTCTTTATTTTCTGTAATGCAATTAAAAAAACAAAAATGTCATACATTCTGGATTCATTACACATCAACTGAACTATTTCAAGCCTTTTATTATTTGAATATTGCTGATTTTGGCTTACAGCTAAAAAAAACTCAAAAATCCTATCTCAAAATATTAGAATACTTCCTCAGACCAAGTAAAAAAAATAATTTTATAACAGCAAAACTAAATCAAACATTTGAAAATGTCCATTGATGCACTCAGTACTTGGTTGGGAATCCTTTTGCACGGATTACTGCATCAATCCGGCGTGGCATTGCTGAGGTGTTATTGATGCCCAGGATGCTTCGGTAGCGGCCTTCAGCTCATTTGCATTTGTAGGTCTGGTGTCTTTCATCTTCTTCTTAACTATACCCCACAAATTCTCGATGGGGTTCAGGTCAGGGGAATTAGCAGGCCAATCAAGGACAGTGATGCCATGGTCAGTGCACCAGTTTCTGGTGGTTTTGGCACTGTGGGCAGGTGCCAGATCATGCTGGAAAATGAAATCCTCATCTCCATAGAGCTTTTCAGCAGATGGAAGCATGTAGTGCTCTAAAATCTCTTGGTACACAGTTGCATTTACTCTGGACTTGATGAAACACAGTGGACCAACACCAGCAGCTGACATGGCTCCCCAAACCATTGCTGACTGTGGGAACTTCACACTGGATTTCAAGCAACTTGGATTTTGCTCTTCTCCAGCCTTTCTCCAGACTCTGGCGCCTTGACTTCCAAATGAAATGCAAAACTTGCTTTCGTCTGAAAAGAGGACTTTGGACCACTCTGCAACGGTCCAGTGCTTCTTCTCCATAGCCCAAGTCAGACGCTTCTTCCGTTGTCTTGAGTTCAGAAGTGGCTTGACCATGGGAATACGGCTATTGTAGCCCATTTCCCGGACACGTCCGTGAACTGTGGCTTTTGATACCTGGACTCCAGCTTCAGCCCACTGTCTTTGAAGCTCCCTCAAATTCTGGAAGCGGCTCTTCTTCACAATTTTGTTAAGGCTGCGGTCATCTCTCTTGGTTGTGCAGCGTTTCCGGCCACATTTTTCCCTTCCAACAGACTTTTTGTGGATATGCTTTGAAACTGCACTCTGTGAACAGCCTGCTCTTTGAGAAATTTCTTTTTGTGTCTTACCCTCCTGATGGAGGGTATCAATGATTGTCCTCTGGACAGCAGTCAGATCAGCAGTCTTCCCCATACTTGTGATTTAGTTTACTGAACCAAGCTGAGTGTTTTTAAGGCTCAGGAAACCCTCGCAAGGTGTTTCGAGTTAATTAGATAATTCGGGTGATTAGTTGAATAGCCTACTTGTATACTTTTTCATGATATTCTAATATTTTGAGATAGGATTTTTGAGTTTTCTTAAGCTGTAAGCCAAATTCAGCAATATTAAAATAATAAAAGGCTTGAAATAGTTCAGTTGATGTGTAATGAATCCAGAATGTATGACATTTTTGTTTTTTTAATTGCATTACAGAAAATAAAGAACTTTATCACAATATTCTAATTTTCTGAGACAGTCCAGTATATAAAACCCCTAGCAAGAAGTATGGAATCACCAGTCTTGGGCAAGCCCTCACTCAGACATTTTATTCTGTAGACAATACTCAGGTTCTAAGGTCATTCTAAAGTGCAACATATTGGCATTCAGAAACAGTAAAAAAGAAAAAACTTTGTGATGGTCAATAAATGTTACTTTCATACAGCAAGTTTAAGGAAATAAATCAATTAATTCTGAGGGGAAAAGAATCAGCAGATTTTGAGTAGAAAAGTAAGAACACACCCAGTCAATTTCCTTTCCTTAATTTGGCACCTGGCTTAGATTAAGTCTGCTCGTTAGTCAGCAGTCAAAAACAGTGCACTTATCACACCTTGGAGAGCTCCTGGATTAAGTGGATGGGCAAGTATCATTGCTCCAACAAGAGAGATGTCTCTTGAGACCGAAGACAGGTTCGTCAAACTTCCTGAAGAAGGCAACTATACTCGTATGGTTGCTAAAGATGTGGGTTGTTCACAGTCAGCTGTATCAAAGATCTGGACCAAGTACAAAGAACATAGTTTGTCAAAGACAAGCGTAATGTTAGGCCAAGGAAGACATGTAGGTGTCAAGATAAACAATTACATGCCAAATGCCTTTAAAACAGATAATGCATAGCAAGACCAATGAAGAGGAAATGGGAGGAAGTCAGACTCAATGTATGCGACAAAATTGTGAAAAATCACCTAAAGGAAATAGGATTTTCATATAGGAAACCAGCATTGAGGCTTAAACACAAAATAACAATTATGCCGATGGCTAAGGAGAAGCAATCGTAGACTGTGGATGATGAAGGTTATCTTCAGTGCTGAGTCACAAATCTGCATTGGAAAAGGTGATGATGCTGGAAGTTTTGTTTGGTGCCGTTCCGGTGAGATTTACAAAGAGGACTGCTGAAAAAATACATCAAAATTCCCACAGTCCTTATTGATATGGGGTTGCATGCTTTTTTTCATGCTTTTTATCTGTGTTTGTTCTACAGAATAAAACGTCGGAGCGAGTACTTCTAAAAGACTGATTAATCCATACTTTTTGCTAGGGGGATTTTATTTATATATATATATATATATATATATATATATATATATATATGCTCAGTGATTGGCCAATGACCTGTCCTGTCTACCGCCTCCTGCCCTAAGTCAGCTGGGACAGGCGTCAGACGTATCCTGAAGGAGTTAAGTAGTGCAGCGTATGATGAATGGAGGCCTGATTGTTCAGGCAATTTCATTATCAAGGTCTTTTCATGTGCTGAGTTTGTATAGTGTGCTGTGTGTCTTGTGCTTTTTTTCTCTTCTTCAGAGATGCAATAACATGGTCTAACCTTGGTCTCATTCAAAACTTCCCATTCATATTCATACACTTTGTGTTTGAAACTGCTTTAAGTGTTGGTGCCTGGTGGCAATTTTTTTTTTTAATGTGCTAAAAGAATATGAAAATGCCAAAGCAGGTGTGCATTTTCGAGGAATTTTATTAACATGGGAAGTTGATTTTGGGAGAAAGTATAGATCAGCGATATATAACTCTGGCTCTGGGTGGGATCCACACTTACTATTCTCAGGCGGGCCGGATCAGTAAAAGAATGTCAACTCCAATTTCTTAGCTTTGTTTTTCAGTATTATACTTCATCATCTGCCTACATTGGTGTCGTATTTCAATCATGGATGACAAGGGATCTTCTATTAACACAACGCAATTACATACCTGACTACACTACCACTTTACACCCACTGTTTTTTCAAATTTAAACGACAAAAAAAATAAATCTTGATTTGAGACTAGTATTTTTGTCTGCGACTGCTTTATTTTGAAGCAAGACTAAGTCTTTGTGAGTTAATAAACCACTCCAACGATCCCGTTTGATTTATTTAGGTAAGCGTTTGCCACTTCCGGTTTCAAACAAGCACATATGATGTAGTTTTCTTTTTATATTCTGGAGACAGATTGTGTTTTGCGCGTTACATAGAGTACACAATAAACTCTACCGGTTTTCAATGTTAAAAGGTTGGCACATACAGTCTGCATTTATTCTCAAACAATGGTGAAAAAAGATTTTCATGTTTGGCATTGAATGTGTTAACTGCTTTATTTCAACTTGAACCAACTCACCATGCAATACAAACTCAACACTGCTCCGGCTGGAGAGAGCATCTGGTTTGTATTCATTTAAAAAAAAAAATCATAACTTTTGATAGAAATAACCGAGAGACTTGCTTCTATGTTAAAATACTCAGACATTTATGGTGGGCCGGAATTAATCATCCAACAGGCCAGCTACGGCTAGCGGGCTATATGCTCGACATGGCCGGGATACATCAACCAGAATCAGTGGAAAATTGGATTTGGGTGCAATGGAGTCTACACGGCAGAGATGGGTGTATTGTAAACGTGTGGGAGAGACAAAAAGATGCAGAGGATTTATCATCCTCGGGTCAAATTCAATTTCCTACATTCCTTATGAGCGCCGACATGACATATCGCTATTCCTGTGCAACCTCATTTAGCCTGCAAGCAGGATTGGTTCCCTCCAAAATCTGGAGATTTATGCCGTTCCAAGAACATATCAGGCATTGCGGGCCTGCACACTTCCATCAATTCCAACCAGGATACAACATGACTCTTCATCAGCACCAAAGCTTCCTTTTTTTTCTCCTGATTTTGCCTTTTTTCATTTTCGGGGATTCAGATTGAAAAACATTCACAATGCAGAGGTCATTTTTTGGGGAGAGCTTTTTTTTCGTTCGCCTCAGGGTTCATGCAAATGCGGTTTTGCACCGCACGACTCCAAAATCTCATATTCAGCCTTCACTTTTGTGAGGTTATGGCAGCTTTCACACTCCTCCTGCATCTGCAGCATCTGTATGTACATAATAAACGAGGTATCCTTTAAATGGCTGCATCCACTGCTGAGACACTAGTTGCAGGAGACTGGTGGGTGAAAAAGGACGGAGGGGGAAATGTCAATGTGAAATACATTTGGAGTGTTTGAATTGCTTTCACTTCAATCAAATCCTAATGAGCTTCCCATTCAGGTTGCTAGACTCCAAGGAAACCTTTGCGCTGTCACATTAGCTCACCATATGAGCGCTGACTCACCTTTAGCGTCTTACTACATTTGGGAGAAAGGCTAAGTGATGCTTAGAAGCTGAAGTCTCATTACCAGGAAGACGTGTTAGGAACCGACCTCTTCCGTATGCGCATCGCCGGCAGCCTTAAAGCGAGCGCCGAAGAATCCTTATTAAACAAAGGCAAACGTGCGGCAATAGCACACAGTAGAGTCCTTGCATCAAAAGCACTCATCTGCATATGAATTGTTAGCAAGACACGCTCATTAGCATTCCACTGAAGGGAAAAGCGCAAGTAAATAGACGTGTTTACCGAGACATCCCAGACAAATCCCGCGTATAGTCAATATAAAAGCAATCGCGTTCGATGTTTTCACCGGCTGATTTATCGGCTTCGGCGATGGCCCTTCGCGATGCAAATGCAAACACGGGAGCTTCTGCTTTACTTATTAGGACGGGCGTCGTTCGGCCGGGGCCATGCGTCAAATCCGCCCGAAGGACCCGGTCCTGCGATAAAGAACGGATCAAGACAGAAAGTCTATGAGAAACATCGAACATGCATTTAACAACAAGAGATTCATCTTGGAGATTGTCTGCGCTGTGAACACAAGCTCAGAGCGAGTCAGCAACACCAGGGAAACAAGATTATGCATTTATCACACAAGTGGCATTATACAGCTAGAGCTGGGGGTGTAGGGGGGTGCACACGCGCGTCTGCGACTGAATAATCCAGTAGCAATTGTGATTACTAATATGTTAATGTGCCGCCATTCTGTGCCGATGACATTAAAAAAAAAATCAATGATTCAATACTACATGACACCTCATAGTTGGAGCTTAGCACTATGGCGCCTTAAAGATGTTTTTTTATGATAATATAAAACTTTACTGTGCTGTTTATTTTTATTTCACCTTTTGGTGTTTTGTAAAGGTTCTTCTATTACAGCCTTTACTTTCCCCACTTGCATAATGTTTGCCAACAATCTTCAAAAGAATTTCTCAACACAGAAAAATATCCACAGATAAATGCCACAAGACAAGCTATACATTCATGGAATAATTTAGATTACGACCTTAAAATCCTCTCTAGTTTATATCAGTTTAAAAGGTATATATTTTTGGCATTTTAAATAACTATCATTAAAAATATTGTTTTAAATTATGCATTTAGTCTCGTGCAGTGTTTTTCAAATGGTGGGTCTGGACCCAAAAGTGGGTGGCAGACACACTTACTTGGATGCGGGCTTTTTTCACTGGCAAAATATGGCTAAGAAGAAAAAACAGAGGGTCACTTACACAGTAGATGGCAATACTGCCCTGTTCGATTGATTCTTCCTGTTCAATCAAATGTGTTTGAGAGGGACCACATCTCATTTTACTGTGATCGTGTTTGTTTTATTTCCTTTATAGCAATGGGCCCCAAGAAAAGTTAGTGATAAGAGAAAAAAAAGTCGAAAACATCTTTTCTATGCTGTGAAATAGCATGCCTCAACTTTTGCATTTGCAGGGCATTATCGCCATCCATAAAATTATGACTCACAACACGTGGTAAGCTTTCTCTCCTGGCTTTAATCTCTTTGATCTCTGGCAAAACTAACATAAAATGCGACAGAAATAAAATGAAAATAAATCCAAACAGCTTGCCAACATCATTTTTGCCGTTCCGTGTACAGTGGAACCTCGGTTTTTGAACGCCTCTCAGTTCGAACAAATCGGTTCTCAACCAAAAATTTAGAGAAATTCTTGCTTCGCTGTTCGGTCAAAAAATCGGAGTTCGAACGTCGGTACGCTAGGGTGCGATGCTGAGCGGCGTACGGGTGTAGATCGTGTAGATTGCCCCCACCCCTCGTGAAGAACTGTTATCACGTGCGCACTTGCTTCTTTTCGCTTTCGCTTTTAATATCGGTGAACGTAGTGTTTTAGCCCCTAATTATGCCTCTGAAGAAGGTCGGTGCAAGCAGCAAAGTTGCTACAGGTGAAAAAAAAAAGAGTAGTGCGTACAACTATTGCATTTAAGAAAGAAATAATAGCGAAATATAAAGAAGGTGAGCCAGTTTCGCATCTTTCGAGGGAATAGAGCATGGCTTCTGTTGACCACCACAAAGGTAAGAAATCCTATTCATAATTATTTTCTTTATCCTTTAACCGTTCACCACTTTTTGTGGAGACCCGGGTGCTAAATGACGTGAAAACTACCAGATTTTTTTATTTTTACACGTTCATGTTAGCGTAATCTTTCGTACGGAAGATTACGCTAACACGAACGTATGATTAGCCTGGGTTAGCTTCATGTTTACGTTCATGGTAAACATTCAGGGTGTTGGAACGGATTAAAACGATTTTACATTACTTTTAATGGGAAAAACGATTTCGGTGATTGAACAAATCGGTTTTCGAACAAGGTTCTGGAACGGATAATGGTCGAGAACCGAGGTTCCACTGTATTCCGTTACTCCACAAGCCTACACAAAATTTAGTAATTGTATTTATATTAATTTATTTTGTCTTTTATTAGCATATTTGGTATTTGAGTAATCCAAAAGTAATTGAAAATAATCCAGTTAAAGTAACCCTACCCAACCCTGTCGCCATCTACTGTTAAGAAGTGTAATTGACCCTTAGTTATTTAGTATTCTTAGCCATTTTTTGCCAAGGCTAAGGCCTGCAACCAAGTGAAAACTGGTCCCCGACCCACCAGTTGAGGAAAAACTCATTTAGTGTGCGATACTTTGTGCTGTGGCGATGTTGTCACGGTGAAATCGTCAGGAACACCCTTAAAGTAAAACAAGCACTTTATTGTTTGCAGCGTCCAAGCTCCGACTTTACTCCTGTCGTAGTTTTCACGGTTGCACACAGCTACGCTAATTATATTATATTCGCCTTATGACTTTAGCGGGGCCCGGAAGGAAAAAAAATCGAGCGACTGAACACTTTCCATCATAACAACAGTAAGTGTGTGACCCATACGAACGGGCGAGCTCGTCAATTGCCCATTCAAAGTCACAATGGCTTTCCCCCCTGCCACGCATGGCCATTTATTTACTGCCTCCTGGCCTGCGCTGTCTATGACTATTGATCTGACAGTGCTCCATGCTCTGATTTAGAGGCCATGATACGTTTTGGCATCAGCCAAACAGGAAGGGACTATTGATTAACATACTAGTGATGTGTTGTTCATGAACGAAAAAGCTTTATGAGCCGGTTCTTTAAACGATGAGAACCGGCTCACCATCAAGACAGAGCCGGCTCCCTTTGAAAACGCTCACTCCCTTTCTCGACCTCTTACTTTCTTTCTCTTTCTTTCTATTACTCTCATTCTTTCTCACTCTCTCGCTCACTCTTAGTCACTCTTTTACTCTACTTTTTCTTTCTCTCTCCATCCGTTTCGGTTTTGCTTGACCATTCTCTTTCCCTCTCTGTTTCTCACCATCACTTTTTCTCTCTCAGGCTTGCTCCCTTTTTTTTCTCCCTGTTTCTCACTCTCTAGTTAACTCATTTTCTCTAGCTGTCTCTCTTTTTCTGTATTCCTCTCTCTCGCTCTCTTTATTGCTGTGATTTTTTTTCTCTGTTGATCTCTGTTTCTCTCCCTCGTCTTTTTCTTGCTCTCAATCCATCTTGCTCTCTCCTGTTCCCTCTATCTTTTTCACTCTTGTTCTGTCTTCCCCACTCTCTCACCCTCCGTCTCTCTCCTTTTATTTTTTTGTTTTTATCTCTTAACTTATGATTAGGGGCTTTACAAATAAACATGACTCGACTTGAGAGTTTAAAAAGAGTCAAAGTTCACTATATAGAAAGAATGAAGGCTATTATAATATAGAACCATGAATACATTTTCAAAACAAATATCTTTGGGGCATAGTATTACATTATTATTGATAGCATAACGTTAAAACAAAAATCAAAAGAGCCTCTCTTTTCAGTGAGCCGAGTTCTCAAAAAAAAAGGTCCAGAATTCCCATTAGTACAGTATAGCATGCAGCTCTGCTAGATGACAATTCACCTAATTCACTTTCAACCCTCATGAGCATCGCCTTCACATTTGTCCTGACTCTGCTCTGTGCCCCAGCTGGGTCATCTGCTCTGACAATACAGCCAATGTAGTGAGATCATCCACCCACACTTGGACAATGCATACCAATTGATTCTCAATAGCATGTGGCACTGGTGTTTTCCTCAAAGTCAAATTGAGTTATGCTTGAGAGGGAAGTGGGCATGCGTGGTTGAGTCCTGCACAGTATATCAGATGATATGTGTCCCCAAAGCCTCACACACGTTCTTCTCAGGCGAGGCTGGCTTAATTTTGCAGACTCCCCCAAACACCCCCCCCCCCCCCTTCTATTCTGATGCTCTACTAGTCTACTGTCACCAAGTGGCAGAACGGAGCAAGGGAATAAATCGGGGATTGGCACATTTTTTAATGGCCACCTTCAAGCACTTTTTAAGGACTTTAACGCCAATTTTACCTTTTCTCCAGTACCACTTAAACAAAAAATGCGATGTGAATCATGTGTTTTACAGAGCCACAAATATATTTGTGATTTTCATATGCAATTTTTAATCGTGCGTGTGCATTTATCCAGTCAAGTTTATTTGTATAAGCAGTCTCAAAGGGCTGCACAGACCACCTATTATTGCATACTACAGACTATCATTACACCATCCCCTGATCTAAAACCTACATGAGGGCAAGGATAAACCTCAACATGAGGAAAATGAAGAAACCTTCAGAAGGGACCGCACATGAGGTAAATCCCCTTTCCAGGATGACCAGGCTGCAATGGATATCAAGACATATGATTTTTAGATCTTGTGAAAATTGTAAATATATTTGTGGATCTGTGCGCGAGTGAATATTTTTTAGACCAAGTTACATTGGAAGTGACAGGAAGTTCTTCGTATTACAATTTACAACTGGGAAACGTTACCTTAATTTTTTGCATGGCCCATAATAAATGTCAATAATTGGTACGTTATTCTTGCACTAATACACATTTCATAGTGCCCTGTTTGGTTGTAGCATGCACCTGTCCTCTTAGGCGCAACTCATAGGGGGCGATGACACTTCGTAGGACACTTCGTAGTAAAACATGGCTACAATTTCAAGTATTTTCGAGCACTTCACTCCAAATGAAAGCACTTTTCAATCCTTGAAAACACAACATTAAATTCAAGCTTTTTAAATTATTTCAAGCACCCATACGAACCTTGTCAGCTTATAAAAGAAAAAGTGTGTCGATCACAGGGAAGCCTAAATGTCAAAATTGTGTTGTTTTTTTCAGCAAGCCACAATAAAAATAAAACCTATCTGGATTCTTTACAGAACAAAAGGCAGAAAATAAGTAATAACACCATTTATGAAATAAAAAAATACCAATTAACACTCTGTGGGTTCTTCACAGAAAAAGAAAAACATAAAGCATAAACAGGTCCAAGTTCAGCTTAGTTGTGAGTGAAGTAGATAATCAGTGGTATGAAGATGTCATACGAAAAGACAGATTTTATCTCAATATCAAACGATTTGAAATAGCAGAGCAAACTGTTAATTTTGTTGAGCAACTAGTCTTTAGAGATTTCAGATTCAGATTCAGATTTAGTCGTAAATTCTAGAACATTCATCTCTGGTACCAGTAAAGAGATCAAATCCAATGCATCATCACACCATCTCGACTGGTTCCATGGAATTTTTTTGTTTTGTTTTGTTTACAGTAGTTTGCACGTTTCAAGGGAAATCAAATTAGAATAGAATGATGAAATACAATTTGGAATAGAAGAATAGCATACAAATTATTACCATTCTACCTTGTGAAACACTCTACGAAATTAACATTTGTCTTTGGTACCGTGACTGAAAATAGTGTGATAATGAAATCAAATGTACTGCCTTTTTGTATTTTTATCTATACCTATAACTATATAAAAGGCATTCGGTGTTATCTCATTCGCACACTATATGTACTGGTAACTAGACCTAATCGGCCAGCAGGTAGTGCTAGGGGATTCCCACCCGAATAAATTTGACATAGCCTCATGTTCTTTCTAGCATTTATCATGAAGGAAGCCATAGTTTAAACAGATTTTAATTGTAGCTTTAAATTGTTGACTTTTCAGTTCATTGATATGGATGATAGATCAGTCCAGAAGGAAAGTAATAGAGACACAGAACTAAATAATGCACGTGTTTGATACTAGAAAACTAGATTTATTTATATGAAAAAGGAGAATAAAATCACAATAAAGAATAAAAGGACAATTGTTGACACAAGCCCTCGCAGTCTTAGAGAACGGGAACGGGGGAAGAAATCTGGTTGCGATAATGAAATCATTGGTCCATAAACAGTGTTAAAAGACTGAACTTGTTTAAATGATCAGTAATTATTTTCATAGCATTTCCGAAATAAAATATTTGCCCTTGCATCAAAACTGCTCGTTGTGAAATATTTTCTTGGCTTACCTCACGGAAAAACAAAGGTAGTCTCGGCCTTCTGCAGAAACAAAGCCCAGTCCGTGCTCTCCCTAGCCAACATAGTCAAGCGTGTGAAATCATGCTACAATAACAATACGTTTTGAATAGGATAGAATAGAATACAATTTATTGTGAAATAAAACAACAAAAGAAGATTCATCTCCAGTAAAGATAGTGTGATGGGTTAAAACCCAATGCCTCTTCATATATCATCTGTATCCAGGGTTTCTACAGCTTAAGGCAAGTTAAATTCAATACTTTTAAGAACTTTTTAATGCGTTTTGATATCAAATGTAAGACCGAGGCGACTTAAAAAACGGAACAAAACAAAAAACAACAAATATTTCTTGCACATAATATAGCGTGCTTCGTACACATTACCTGGCACAGCTTTTAGCCATGGCAAAAACATGGTAATCGGACAGCCACTTCTTATTGCATTTACACTTTCCTCCCATGGTCCAAAGTTAAGGTCTCTGTCCCAAGATGCTATTTGTATTGGAAGTACACCTAATACAGGTGTTTGCTCTGAAAGGTCTGACTAGAACCACATCAATGTTTTGATAGTTCCGTTATTGTGGATGCCATGTTGCCACAAAATATGTGAATTATTGAAAAACATTGACCAAATATTACCTTATCTTTTTAGTTCAAACAAATATAAATCTTATGTTTTCACGTTTTAAGGCTTTCAAGAATAGGACTTAAGACATTTTAGTGTCAATTAAGGCCTTATATAAATAATAAATTAAATGCCTTTTAAGACTTTTCAAGGATCCGCAGGAACTCTGATATTACTATTAGTCAAGTAGTAAGAGCTCAGCGCTCCCAGGTTCAAATCCTGTTGCAAAGAACAACGCACATCCAGACTTTAAGTTTTTTTTTTTTAGGTGCTATTGTTCAGGGGGTGGGCTGTATCCAGCCCACGGGCCATGGTCTGGGGACCACTGAAATAAATGGCAGTATAGAAACTTGATTTTTTGTCATTTATTTTTTTATTGTCTTGATCACAGCAAGCATCAAGTTGACTAGAGCATCTTGACACAAAACACAATATAAAACAAAGTACTTAAAAGGCACAAATGTAAAACTGTAGAGGCCAGTGTAAAAATGAAGAACATGTATTTGTTGCACATGGTCATAAATAATGCAATAAGGCAATGAAGTAGTAAACAAACAAGCACCGCATTTACTGTAGTACAGCAGCCTCTGCTGGTAATTACTGTCCAAGCCAGTCACTTCTTCTGCAATGCAGTTGAAGAAATGTACACAGACTTAAAACATATCAAATAAACAATTGCATACTGTAAATATTTTTTGAAAACAAACCAGAGCTAGTAAACAAATAAACAAGCACCGCATTTACTGTATTACAGCAGCCTCTGCTGGTAATTACTGTCCAAGCCAGTCACTTCTTCTGCAATGCAGTTGAAGAAATGTACACAGACTTAAAACATATCAAATAAACAATTGCATATCGTAAATATTTTTTGGAAAACAAACCAGAGCTAAAAAAAAAGTCTGGATTTGGCAAGCTTAGCTAGCATATGAATGAAGAAGCCTAAAGAAGAAAACAGAATGAACTAAAACAAAAATAAAATGTATTTTTAAAAAAAATATCACTTTGGTGAAAAGCTGTGCAACAGTGATCAACTTTGACCTTGACCAAAGCTGGGAAGTTTACAAAACATTTATTGCATCATGAATGAGATAAGGCATTTTTTTCAGAATAGCATACTCTTTTAACAAGTAATGAGGCAATGAATGGGGTGGTCCCAGTTAGGTTATCGTTTGCATTGATTTTTCTATAGTATATGAGCACAAGTGTAACACGCGAATGAATCGCGACGTGCACAGTAGATACGAAAAATCAATAGACCTTTGAACAAATGCTATATTTCTGAAATGTTACAGGGCCTTGCAAGAGTATTATTCAGCCCCTTCCAGTATTTTTTGACATATTGTCATATTTCAGGCTTCAAACTTATAGGATCAAAAACTCAAAATAATTTCAAAGTATCAACAAAATGTGAGACCCAATCGAGAAAAGAAACCAAATGTATTCAACATTTTATATTGTGCTAACTCTTAAAAAAATGAAAAGTAGGCTTTGCAAAAGTAGTGCTATTTTTTACAGCCTCCTTTTGCTGCAATCACAGCCACAAGTCTTTTTGAGTGTGCCCATCTTGAAACAGCCCATTCTCCTTTACAAAACAGCTCACGTTCCTTAAAGTTTGATGGCGATCGTTTGTGCACAGCATTTTTCAGATCTTTCCACAAATGCTCTATAGGATTGAGGTCTGGACTTTGCCGTGGCCATTTTAACACCTTTTATTATTAGTTTTAAACCATTCCATTATAGATTTGGCTTCATGTTGAGGGTCATTGTCCAGTTGAAAGGTAACCCAGTGCCACATTCTCAGGTCGCCTTATATTTGGCTCCATTCATCTTCCCATCAACTCTAAGGATTTTCCCACTACCTTCTGAAAAAAGGAACCCCAAAGCATGATGTTGCCACCACCGAGTATGACAGTGGGGATGGTGTTCTCAGCATGTTTTGTAGTGTTACTCTTTACGCCAAACATAAGGCTTTGCATTCTTCCCAAAAATGGCAATTTTGGTCTCATCTGACCAGAGCACCTTGTTCCACATGTTATGTGTGTCTTACATGTTTCTTCTGGAAATCACCAAACGAGCCTTTTAGGATAGTCAAATTTAAACGAGTGAAAACTCAAAATAGGGAGAGAAGACATCGATCTAATTTTTACTTGAACAAAGGACAGGGGTGAAAGCCCTCGGATGAGGGGTTCAAACCCCTGAACGTTTACAGGGACAGCCAGGTCTTGGAAGGTGTGCAGTGGTTTTATGCTCTGTCCGTTTTTATATAATTGCTCACACAGTGCTTCAGGAGATGTGTGAATGTTGTGAAATTTTCTTGCGCCCTAAACCTGCTTTGAACTTTTCCACATCTTTATCCCAAACCTGCCTGGTGTGTTCTTTGGTCTTCATAGTGCTTCACAATCCTGTCTGTTCCGGTGCATTTATACTAAGACTTAATGATACACAGGTGCACTACGTCAATGTTAGTCATTTAGGTCGACATGGGATCATTCAGAAGTCATCAGGGAACTTCAGGAGTCAGTGGCTGAGCTGAGAGAACAAGGGGGCAATATGTTTCCCTACTGTTTAGTGTTTCTCCATTGTTTATAAATTTATTTTCAAGATTATGTTTCACATGTTGTCGATTCTTGAAAAATATTTTAGTTTTTTAGCTTTAAGTATGAAGCCTGAAATGTGGCAACATGACAGAAATTTCATGGGACGGCAATACTTTCGCTAGAAAATGTAATGGGCAAACATCAAGAGACCAAGATAAATGGTTACATGTTTTTTTCCACAAACAATGTGACGTGTGCCCGGGATAACTTAAATGGGACGCGCCCTATTATAACTTGGCACGTGGCCATGATATAAACCTTATTCAAACGTTTGTCAAATAGGAGTCATCGTAAAACCTTATTTTGGTGTCCTCGGTTAACCTAGGATAAAGTTCAACTTTTTTATTATGCTTTAGCTTTCTAGAGACGTTGTGCCTTTTGAGACATTTCCCTGCACGTCTTTGGACAATTCAAATTGCTTTATTGTTACTTTGTATGATAAGCATACAGTACAAGGAAAACCCTGAATGAAATTTTTGACACGTGCCAATTAACCCCTACTTGCCAGAAATTCCTGTAGGCCTTTTCATGTTGCTGTTGTTGCACTATTTGTAGCTGACCTGATTGTCAGCCTCATTTTTTGGATTTCACAAAAACTGGCATTAAATTAAGGATGTGTACACTATTTTTTTAAGCGTACATGTGTTATATAATGGGAAAATTATTTGTTTGAGAAACGAGGAACAATGGCATCAGCAAATGATTTGTATTGCTGCACTGACATAGAATCAAAAATACATTCATATATTCAAGATTTTGAGGAATAATATATACAGAATGAAAGAAAAGTTCCCCCCTAACATTTCTGCAGAGATTACATCATAATGCTTATTGAACTGAAGAAACATCGCTTTAACACAATAAAAAGTCTTTAGGCACGACAAAAACATGTTTGTACTGGGCCACACATGCTTAACCCCATCTGAGCCCAATAAATCAAATTAATCTTTGTCTCATCAGACTAAAGGATATCTTTCCAGTAAGCCATGGCTGCCGTTTACATACTGTACTTCTTTTCATTGTGTCAAAGCGATGTTTCTTCTGGATGATCTATTGAACATTATAATGAAATATCTGCGGAAATGTCCCACTTTTGTGACATACTGTATGTATGTATGTATATGTGAAGTTATATTGAATTTTGGTTATTTGTTAAAGCTTTCAAGTATGTACATTCAAGTTATTTTTCAGTGCATGTTTTCAAATATTTTAAAAGCCTGTGCATGAGTCATTTTATGTGTTATGCTTTTGTAACTGACAGCACAATTGATTTCCTCAAATATTCGAAGACAAACCTGCTTTAAATCATAGTCATTTGGTTTGGCTGAGGTTCATTGCATTTATATTCTGAATTTCTCCAATCTTTCATACAGGAATTGTTAAGTTTTTGTTTTTACCGGTTCAGACTTGCTTGGATGTTTGTTCTTGTTTGCCAGGAATAGTACGTAACTGGATATCCCCCAATTTAAAGTTGTAAAAATGAAATGCAAAAAAGATTTGCTTTCACAGGCAATCTCAAACTATTTGGGCTCAGTTTAGAAATCTAGATTCCCAAAAAGCGTTAGAATAGGCAGTGCATTATATTGTCAAGAAAGAAATTTCTGATCTGAGTGTGGAGTTGAAAAAATAGTCTGTAACATATCTATATGATAATCGCAATACAATAACAGAGCATTGTATTATGTGTTGTTTGTTTTAAAGTGCTATGTAAATATCGTTGTATTCAGAATTTGCTGCAGACATGTTTCAGTAGAACTATACAAAACTTTAAAAACAAATTGCCCTACTATATCAGAGTGTTGTGTCAAGGTCTTCTTTTGCTGTTTGAACCTCAGGGTAGGCAAGTTTTTGTTTTTCAGGCAGTGGATCCTCAACAGCAAACTCTACCGTGGTAGTCAGAGCTGTTCTAAGTCTCTGAAAGAAAAGAGAATTTAAAAAAAAAATTAAACGATATATGAAACCGACCAGTTTACTGTGTGCAAGAGGTAGTAGAGTCGTGTTAAAATGTTGGTCTTTACGTGGCAGTGTAGCGGATTACAAAGTGAAAACTAACTGCCTAGAAAAGTAATAAAAAGCAGTGATAAAAACATCCCGCGGGTTGTTCTACTAAGAAGCTTTATCTTACTACTTATAGTTGAAAATTATAGCTAGATTGAGATAGACTATTAGGAGATTGTTCACCTCATTCCGTGTCCTTAAATATTAGAGATAGCTTTTAATTTGATGCCATGTAAACCTAAAACCCTGCAGACAATAACCCAAATCATTACAATCGAACCTTTTGATACAAAAATGTAAATTTCAGAAGTAATGTTCTCCTGGTAATGGATCACACTAAAACAGGGGTGTCAATCATACGGACTGCAGGCCAGATCAGGCCCACAAACAGATTTAATCCAGCAGGGAAGACAATGCAGAGAGATGCACAAGAAAAAAATGCACACACACACACATTATATATACTGGACTGTCTCAGAAAATTAGAATATTGTGATAAAGTTCTTTATTTTCTGTAATGCAATTAAAAAAACAAAAATGTCATACATTCTGGATTCATTACACATCAACTGAACTATTTCAAGCCTTTTATTATTTGAATATTGCTGAATTTGGCTTACAGCTTAAGAAAACTCAAAAATCCTATCTCAAAATATTAGAATATCATGAAAAAGTATACAAGTAGGCTATTCAACTAATCACCTGAATCATCTAATTAACTCGAAACACCTTGCGAGGGTTTCCTGAGCCTTAAAAACACTCAGCTTGGTTCAGTAAACTAAATCACAAGTATGGGGAAGACTGCTGATCTGTCTGCTGTCCAGAGGACCATCATTGATACCCTCCATCAGGAGGGTAAGACACAAAAAGAAATTTCTCAAAGAGCAGGCTGTTCACAGAGTGCAGTTTCAAAGCATATCCACAAAAAGTCTGTTGGAAGGGAAAAATGTGGCCGGAAACGCTGCACAACAGGGAGAGATGACCGCAGCTTTAACAAAATTGTGAAGAAGAGCCGCTTCCAGAATTTGGGGGAGCTTCAAAGACAGTGGGCTGAAGCTGGAGTCCAGGTATCAAAAGCCACAGTTCACAGACGTGTCTGGGAAATGGGCTACAATAGCCGTATTCCCATGGTCAAGCCACTTCTGAACTCAAGACAACGGAAGAAGCGTCTGACTTGGGCTATGGAGAAGAAGCACTGGACAGTTGCAGAGTGGTCCAAAGTCCTCTTTTCAGACGAAAGCAAGTTTTGCATTTCATTTGGAAGTCAAGGCGCCAGAGTCTGGAGAAAGGCTGGAGAAGAGCAAAATCCAAGTTGCTTGAAATCCAGTGTGAAGTTCCCACAGTCAGCAATGGTTTGGGGAGCCATGTCAGCTGCTGGTGTTGGTCCACTGTGTTTCATCAAGTCCAGAGTAAATGCAACTGTGTACCAAGAGATTTTAGAGCACTACATGCTTCCATCTGCTGAAAAGCTCTATGGAGATGAGCATTTCATTTTCCAGCATGATCTGGCACCTGCCCACAGTGCCAAAACCACCAGTAACTGGTGCACTGACCATGGCATCACTGTCCTTGATTGGCCTGCTAATTCCCCTGACCTGAACCCCATTGAGAATTTGTGGGGTATAGTTAAGAAGATGAAAGACACCAGACCTACAAATGCAAATGAGCTGAAGGCCGCTATCGAAGCATCCTGGGCATCAATAACACCTCAGCAATGCCACAGGCTGATTGCCTCCATGCCACGCCGGATTGATGCAGTAATCCGTGCAAAAGGATTCCCAACCAAGTACTGAGTGCATCAATGGACATTTTCAAATGTTTGATTTAGTTTTGCTGTTATAAAATTGTTTTTTTACTTGGTCTGAGGAAGTATTCTAATATTTTGAGATAGGATTTTTGAGTTTTTTTCAGCTGTAAGCCAAAATCAGCAATATTCAAATAATAAAAGGCTTGAAATAGTTCAGTTGATGTGTAATGAATCCAGAATGTATGACATTTTTGTTTTTTTAATTGCATTACAGAAAATAAAGAACTTTATCACAATATTCTAATTTTCTGAGACAGTCCAGTATATATGTATATATATCTCATCTCATCTCATCAGCTGTACCGCTTATCCTCAGTAGGGCCCGGGGGTGCTGGAGCCCATCCCAGCAATCATCGGGCAGTGGGCAGGGGACACCCTGAACTGGTTGCCAGCCAATCGCAGGGCACACAGGGACAGACAACTCACTCGCTCATTCACACCTAGAGACAATTTGGACCGGCCAATTCACCTGAAATGCATGTTTTTGGAATGTGGGAGGAAACCGGAGTGCCCGGAGGAAACCCACGCAAGCACGGGGAAAACATACAAACTCCGCACAGGAAGTCTGGAGCTGGATTTGAACCCAGGCAGGAGGTTCCCATGACTTGAACTGTGCTGCACATGCGCTAACCACTGCGCTGCCGTGCTGCCCATATATATATATATATATATATATATATATATATATATATATATATATATATATATATTATACTGTATATGTGATGTTACCAAACCACACTATCTAGCAGTATTTGCTGTCAACAGTTTATCAACCAGAAAACATTTGAGGAAACACTCATCCCGATGTAATTTTACTTTTCTAGAAGTCACGGATATTCTGTTAAAGGCAATAAGATTGCACTCACATGTGGTGCAGTAATGGCTTTCTTAACTACCAAATTAGGCTTTTTTATCCTCAGTGGTTTGACAATATAGGTTAACACCTTGATTAAAAAAAACACAAAACTGAAAAACTAGCATCTGGCCATCATTGCAAAAGTTTAAAGGAGTTATATATAGATATAAAACTTAACAGCAAAGTTCCCAAATTCAGGTTCACATCTTCAGAAAAAATAAAAAGCAGAAAAATACCTACAATTATTAAATCAACAGTTTCAATCATTTTCACTTAAAGTATTTATATGTGCTAATTTTGTCACTTAAATAAACTGCAGGGGAATGTAATTTAATTGTTTGTTTTTTTGTTTTGTTTACAAATGCACAGTTTACACCCATAACAAGAGATTAAATCTTGAAGAAAAAATGAGGATTAAAAAAAAACCCTACAAAAATATCTAACAACTCTTATATCATTGAATCATAATATTAATTAAATTATAAGCCTCTGAAAGATCCCCAGCCTTTATTTCAATTATAAGCCTCTGAAAGATCCCCAGCCTAGCCTAAGGCACACTTTTTACGCCATTATCTCACTAGTTCAGTCCCCCGCGGGAGAGTTTTTTTCCTACCATGCGGCCCCGGAGCTCAGATGACTTTGACACCCCTGCACTAAAATGTGCACCTGATCGCCTAAATGTTGTGAGGTGTAAGGAAATGGGGATATTTCTTGCGAGCAAGGCGTTTGCCGTCTGTCGTCAAAAGTAAACCAAAAAAGATTACCAAATGTAATCAAAGAAAAATTAAAATTTCGCTTGTTTTCTTTGGAAGATAATTAATATGAATACATTACAAAAAGGAAACATGCAACGTATGGTATTAATCAAATTGCCAATGAAAATTTGTAATTCAATTATAAATAGGCTTTAGGGTGGTCCTTAATGGGGGTCGAAATTTTTTTTTTTGAAATATTGGGCTCTGACCCCCCGCATATGTTCTTATATCGATAAAAACACACTGTGTGCAATTTTGAACAATTTGGATAATATTTAGAGGTAGCTCAACGACTTTGAAATTTCCCAAAATGGTAATATTTTGGCAATTTTCGAGAAAAAACTGAAATCTTAACCCTATGTGTACGGCGTTTTAGAACATCCAATTTCAGTCCATTGCTTATAATTGTAACACAAGAAAAGTTACAAGTAACTTTGTACACTAGGTCTGATATAATGTGCGAAAAATCCTTATTTTTCATACCAAAATTTCAGAGGCCTTGAGCGACCTCTAAATATCCTTTGATTTTGATGAAACTTTGCCTAATTACGTTTTGTATATATTGGAACATATTCAAGGGGTCAGAGCATGAAATTTTAAAAGTCGAAAAATAAGGACCACCCTAATAGGCTTATAGTAAATAAAAATGAAAAGCCATCTGTGCTGAGAAAATGTGTACCTGTTGCTGAAAAATAGATTGTAGTCATATATCAGGGAAAGCTTTAAAAGTGAATTATGCGGGTGTGGTTGCACTAAAAATAAAACATTCAAATAAAAGCACACAACTGTTTGGCACAATCATGATCCCATACTCACCGAGAGAAAAGAACCTTTGTTGTTGTAGATCTCGTGAATGGCTCCAATAGGAATCCATATAAGAGAAACCAGTGAGACGCCCCAGCCCACCCATTCAGCCCACAATGGGTAGCTATATGTCCCGTATTGCACAGGAGTGTACTGGATGATACTAAAGACCAGTATGCACTGCAAATAGAAAACGTCAAGTTAGCGGGCAGTGCAGGTCAACAGATGACTGAATGGTCATCAAAACTTAAGGGGTGTGTAAACTGTAAACCCCTTTTGTTAATGTAGGAAACTAAACAGTGGACCATCAGACACACTTAAAAAAAAAAAAGTTTTCAGATTTGTCTTTAGGCTTTTTATATTTCTCAATCTTTATTATTTTTAAATGCCAATTACACATATATTATGTATCATATATTATACCGTAAAATTTAGACTATAAATTGCGACTTTTTCCTCAAGCTTTCAACCCTGCGGATTATGCATGATGCGGCTAATTTATGAATTTTTATCTAATGTCCGCCTGAGCAGGAAAGGTAGGAGTGAGACAAGTGATATACAGTGCATCCGGAAAGTATTCACAACGCTTCACTTTTTCCACATTTTGTTATGTTACAGCCTCATTCCAAATTATATTAATTTAATCTCTTATCTCAAAATTTTACACAAAATACTCTATTATGACAATGTGAAAAAGTTTTTTTTTTTAAACTTTTTTTTAATTGATTAAAAATAGAAAACTAAGAAATCACATTTACATAAGTATTCACAGCCTTTGCTTAATACTTTGTTGATCCACCTTTGGCAGCAAATACAGCCTCAAGTCTTTTTGAATATGATCCCACAAGTTTAGCACACCTATCTTTAGGCAGTTTTGCCCATTCTTCTTTGCAATAAGTCTTAAGCTCAATCAGATTGGATGGGAGACGTTTGTGCACAGCCATTTTCAGATCTCTCCAGATATGTTCGATCGGATTCAAGTCTGGACTCTGGCTGGGCCACTCCAGGACATTCACGGAGTGGTTCTGAAGCCAATCTTTTGAGATCTTGGCTGTGTGCTTTGGGTCGTTGTCCTGCTGAAAAATGAACCTTCGCCCCAGCCTGAGGTCAAGAGCGCTCTGGTGCAGGTTTTCGTCCAGGATATCTCTATATATTGCTGCATTCATTTTCCTTCTATCCTGACTAGTCTGCCAGTTCCTGCTGCTGAAAAACATCCCCACAGCATGATCCTGCCACCACCATGCTTCACTGTAGGGATGGTATTGGCCTGGTGATGAGCGGTGCCTGGTTTCCTCCAAACATGGCGCCTGGCATTCACACCAAAGAGTTCAATCTTTGTCTATCAGACCAGAGAATTTTGTTTCTCATGGTCTGAGAGTCATTCAGGTGCTTTTTGGCAAATTCCAGATGGGCTTCCATGTTCCTTTTACTAAGGAGTGGCTTTCGTCTGGCCACTCTACCATACAGGCCTGATTGGTGGATTGCTGCAGAGATGGTTGTCCTTCTGGAAGGCTCTCCTCTCTCCACAGAGGAACGCTGGAGCTCTGACAGAGTGACCATCGGGTTCTTGGTCACCTCCCTGACTAAGGCCCTTCTTCCCCGATCGCTCAGTTTAGAATGCCGGCCAGCTCTGGGAAGAGTCCTGGTGGTTCCAAATGTCTTCCATTTACAAATAATGGAGGCCAGCAGAAATTTTTCTGTATCCTTCCCCAGATTTGTGCCTCAAGACAATCCTGTCTCGCAGGTCTACAGACAGTTCTTTTGACTTCATGCTTGGTGTTTGTGCTCTGACATGCACACTCAACTGTGGGACCTTATATAGACAGGTCTCTGCCTTTCCAAATCATGTCCAATCAACTGAATTTACTGCAGGTGGACTCCAATTAAGCTGTAAAAAGATCTCAAGGATGAGCAGTGGAAAAAAGATGCACCTGAGCTCAATTTTGAGCTTCATGGCAAAGGCTGTGAATACTTATGCAGGGATCAGAATGGAGATTTTCATTTTCAGCTGAAATAGCCAGGGTCCAGGAATAAAGCAGGGCGGATTTTGAGATAAGAGATTAAATTAATACAATTTGGAATGAGGCTGTAACATAACAAAATGTGGAAAAAGTGAAGCGCTGTGAATACTTTCCGGATGCACTGTATATGTGTCAAGGAAGAGCAAAGTTTAATGTAACTTCGCGCTCTAGCATAAACAACCCTTATCATCGAAAAGGTTTCAATCGAAAGGGCAGGGCTAAATACCATATTGGGAATTATTTTTAGTGTTTTTTTGTAAATGGAAATGTGGCGTAAGGAACGGATTACAAGAAGCAACGTCCGACGAAGCAGACATTTTTAAGGCAAGTTTCTATTTATCTGTCGGCATTATCGTGTGTTTTGGAATAAATATTTTACTTGGTTGGATTGTCCTTAATGTAACAAAGACATTTTTGCGGACATTCAAAGAAGGTGAAGACGGCCAGGGGACGTACTGGTGAGTTACCTCAGGTTTATAGTTTGCAGGACGTTTCAGACTGATTGCAATGTTTTCTGATTAGTATATTTTGAAATGGTCATATTTTGAAACCTAAGAGTTTAGGCTTTCAAATGAAATGTGGCATGACATAATTTCAGTGACTGCTGACATCGCAGACAGGTATTTGGGTATCAAAAGTCTGGCGGCCCACTGGAACGTCAAGAGGTTAAGTTACCGTATATTATTAAAGCTCTTTCTCTGTACTGTCTTTCTTTGTGAAGATCTCATGTTTCAATGTGGGCACATGCAGTTTATAGTCAGGTGCGACTTATGTATGTACAAAGTGTTTTTTCCTTTAAAAATGTGCTGGGTGTGGCTAATAAACAGGCGCAGTCTATAGTCCAAATTTTACGGTAGATCGAAATGGATAAATAAAGTGACAGACAGACAAAAAAATTAAATGATCAAATTGTGTTCAGAAAAAATCTTACCAGCACCAGCAGAGGACAAATAAAGAACCAGCAAACACGGAAGTAGATGTTGGCAGGTTTCCCAAGCATCTTTTCGATCATATATGAGACGCGGTCAACCCCTGACAGAAAATGACAAGTTCTAATAAAACTACGTCTAAACCAATAAATCTCTATTCATGCTGGCAGGATGCTAATTTAATGAGGCTACTGCAAGAGTCTTAAAACACACTTAAGGAGAAGCTCACCAAATAACCAGCAGACGGCTACAACCTCAAAGAAAGCCAGGAACATGAGGGACACCACAGCAGTGTAGTGGTCCATCAGCTGAAACACATATATTCCGCCCTGAGGGCGAAGAAAAAAAGAAGTAATTGTATTATGCAAGTTGAAGAGAGGAAAATCTGCAAGCCTGGCATAGTTCAAAGGGATTCTGTGTTCATACACCCTTTTCAAGGCCAAATTTAAGCACATTTTAAGGACTAAAAAATACACAATGTTACTTTAAAGTAAACTCATCTTTACCCTAGTAATGTGTGGAAGTCCCAGAAGAAAGCTGATAACACAGACAACCAGAGCCAGCAGCTCTTCCCTCTTGAAAAAATGCATAATGTGGGCTCGAAATTCATCTTTTATGAATGTCAAAGCCACTTCAACGGTGGCAAACTGCAACAAAAAGGAAACTTTGTTTTACTTTCTGGTAAAGGGGTTTCACATTCATATTTAAAACATGTAAAAAAAACTCAATTAGTGTAGCCATATAGTTTTGAAGCTGATCTAGTATGCATTGAATATTTTCACTTATGTTTGTCAAGTGGCTGCGAAAAGTTACCGGACACCAGGGCAAAAAAACTCTGAAGAGTTGCCTGCCCCATTTTTTTACAACTTGAGACACAATAAAATGACTAATCGCAAAAAAAAAACATTGTTGCAAAGTATTAAGGATTGATAATAAGAATATGACAGAACAACACTTTAAATTTAAGTTTATTATAAATCTACTTATAACATTCATTGCATCTATATGACATAGCTGTTTTCCATCTGCCATCAGTCTGTACCTGTATTTACTCATTTTCATTCATGCAATGTTTGCGTTGCGTCGTCTGCTACAAGCCACGTGAACTCCTCTTTCCACGATGCTCTTAATGTACGTTTATGTTTTGTAGCGTCATATATTTTGTAAGCTTCTTTTGAATATTTCTTCTGGGGCTGAGGTTTTGGCTCGATTCCTAACCACTTATCCATTTTTCTCACGTTCTCTGTGCGTCTACTTTGGAAAATGATATGCAAATGCACGACCTTATAAGGCTCGGGAAAGTCCAAAAGCAGGAAGTTATTCGGTGCAGGCTTCTGATCGGCTGCCGAGTATGCAAATTGCCAAACCAACCGAAATTCCGAGATTTCCAAACTGAATAACGGTTTCGAAATCGGAATAAAGGAAACGTTTGAGTTGAAAAAAAAATCTTTCGTTTTTTTTTTTAAAATGTTGTTGGCCACCCGGGCGGAGACGTTTTGTAAGTTGTACGCCCGACGTAAAAGATGCACACCCCAGGCGTCCGGGCAGACTTTATTTCAGACACTGCTATAAGTCAATTCAAATAAGTTTAAATCACCATTGTGGTGCCAATTTTTTAGATGTCAAAACTGGTAATACTCTGGTACTACAGTTTGTGTCTTAGAGTACAGTGTTTAAGGCTGTGTGTGGAAGTTTACAGTACAGAGAAAAGTTTCCCCACCCTTCCTGATTTCTGTGTTTTTGCAGATTTAGCACTCACTAAGATTTCAGATCATCAAACCAATTTTAATATCACACAGGGACAACCCAAGGAATTACAAAATGCAGTTTTAAACTGTCGATTCTAATTATTAAGCCAAAAAAAATCATGAAACCTACCTGGCCCCATGTAAAAGAGGTAATTGCCCCTAGTAGCGTATAGGGCAAGCTTTGGCAGCGATAACAATAACCCCACTCAAGAAACTCAATTTTTTGTTTTTTCGAGCCATTTAGAGGCAAACTTGATGGTGTGTTTTGGATCGTTGTCCTGTTGCATGATCAAAGACCGTTCGAGTTTAATGGCCGTACTCTCTCTTCGGGATCTTTTGGTAAACACAAGAATTCATTATTCTGTCAATCAGAGCAAATTGTCCTGGTCCTGAGCTGAGCTAGCAAAGCAGCCCCAGACAATCACACTGCCAGCACCATGCTATACTGTTGGCACAGTGTTCTTTTAGTCAAATACTGAGCCATTTTTATGCCCAATGTAACAGGCTGCAAACTTTCTAAAAAGTTCAGATCTTGACTCATCAGTCCACAGAATGTTTCTCCAACAGTCTTGAGGATAATCAAGATGCTTTTCGGGAGATGCAAGACAACTCTGTGTTTTTGTGACCGCAGTAGTTTTCATCTGGGAAATCTTCCAAGGGTGCTATTTTGGTCCAGTGTCTTCTTTTATAGTGGAGTCATGAACACTGACCTTAACCGAGGTTAGCAAGGCACTGCAGTTTCTTTTCTGGGGTTCTTTTGTAACCTCCGGGATGAGCTGTCGTCACACTTTAGGAGCAGTGTTAGTTTGTCCACTCCTGGGAAGGATTGCCTCTTTAACCAGTTTTCTCCATTTGTGGGTACTGGCTCTGACAGGTTCGCTGGAGCCCTCCATTCTTTGAAATGGCTTTGTAACCTTTCTTTTCTTTTTTTCCAATGTCTTCGGGAATTTCTTTGGATCGTGGCATGCCAATTGTGTTCTTGAGATTTTGTAGTCTACTTCAATTTGTCCAACTGATTCAATTTATGTGATATCTTGATTCAACACAAGTGATGGGACTCAATTTTGGGTGTGGCCTGTGGAATCTAAATCAGCTTCCCTAAAACTGTGGTTACCATATTTTCCGCACTATAAGGCGCACCGGGTTATAGGGCGCACCCCGAAAAAATAGTTTTTGGTCCTATTTTTGACATACATAAGACGCACCGGATTATAAGGCGCTACAATGGGAACGTTGACAAAACAGTCAGATAGTTCAGTCAAACGTATTACCCCCTTAACATTCCCAAAGCTTGCAAAGACGCAAATACGTGTCGAGAACACGTGCGGATGCAGTGTCCGTACGATGTCACTCAAATGCATCGTTCCATCATTTGGAAGGTTAAAGTCTTGGGATTCAAGAAATTCCAACCATTCCTTAGCTTTTTTTTTTTTTCGCTCGCAACTTTACTGTGCATATGACAATAAACACTTGGAATTGAGTTTAATTTAAAAATAGACACTCCATTCCATCCATTATCTGCACCGCTTATCACAGAAACATCGAGTTCAGTCTGAAACAAGATACAGGGACAATATAAAACCCGGAGTAGCTCACCGAAGTCGTTGTGTTCATAATAATGTGCAGCCAATGTCCTCTTATATCCGTGAGGGTAGTAAATCCAGGAGAATAAAATATTTACAAATACAGAATAGAAAAAAATGCTTTCTCTATGCCGTCAGCCACGTGCTATACACATTCATCTTTTTCGGCCAATTGCAGGCTTTGGTTTGCCGTTTCAGCCAATGCCAGCCTGTAAATGATAAAAAGGATCCGCCCCTTGACCTCCGAATAACTTTAGCCAATAGTGATCGATTCAACTGATGATTGACATCTTTTTCGGCCAATTGCAGGCTTTGTTTTGCCGGTTAAGCCAATGCCAGCCTGTAAATGATAAAAAGGATCCGCCCCTTGACATCTGAATAACTTAAGCCAATAGTGATCGATTCAAATGATGATTGACACATTGGTTAGCTAATGAAACGCCGGTAAATAAATCCCAGCATACACCGCGGACGACTTCGCCTTCGGGGGAAAATCTAGTCGGCGGCTGCTTGCTTTAGTTGCAAGACTTTGCGACTTAATATTGATCCATATATAAGGCGCACTGTATTATAAGGCGCATGGTCAGCTTTTGAAAAAAATAAAGGCTTTTAGGTGCGCCTTATAGTGCGGAAAATACGGTAATTAAAATTACTTTGTGATTTACAAGGGGGGTCAATTACTTTTTTAGATGGGGCCGGACAGGTTTTGATTTGCTTTTTGGTGCCTTAATAAATGGAATAAAAATTTTAAAACTTCATTTTGTATTTCCTGGGGTTGTCTCTGAGATATTGAAATGGGTTTGATGATCTGAAACCTTTGTGAGTGATAAATATGCAAAAAACAAAGAATTCAGGAGGGGGCAAATACTTTTTCACGGCATTGTATGTATGCCCTTGGACAAAAAAAAAGACGTGAGCGGGAAAAAAAAACATTAAGTTGCAACCTGTCCTAAGGGAACTAGTTTGGTTACAAAATATTAGCTCAACTAAGAAGCTTGACAGTTACCCTGCCTTTTAAATCAAGGTGACATCACTAATGCCATAACACAATTTGTAAAAGTGCTTCACTATCCTCATATATGTGGAAGCAGGGGTTGCAAACCTGGCTGTCCACACCAAGACAAAGCAGCATAAAGAAAAAGAGAGGAGCCCACAACTGAAAGGCGGGCATTGTGGAGAGGACTTCGGGGTACACAACAAACACCAGACCAGGACCTTAACAAAAGAAAAAAATGCATTTAAATTATAAAAGCATAGTGGATAAAAAGACACTGTCAAATAGTACAATGTTGGTAATCCATTTATGATTTTACATTGTGAGCACAAAACAGCAAAATTATGACTAAGGATGACTAAATGTGACTCATGGGATTACAATCAAGTTTAAATACAGCGCAGAATCAGGATCAATTGTTTTAATGAGAATAACAATTCAATCTATTCCCCAAACGATAATATACTCAAATAAATGTTTATATTGATATCTTCTTTGTTTTTGGAAACTCTCCTCTTTGATCTGCTACCTTATCGTGGTGGAGGAGTTTGTGTGTCCCAATGATCCTAGGAGCTATGTTGTCGGGGGCTTTAAGCCCCTGGTAGGGTCACCCATGGCAAACAGGTTCTAGGTGAGTGGCCAGACACAACGCAGATCAGAAGACCCCTTATGACGAGCAAAAACATTGGTCCTCAATTTCCCTCGCCTGGACGCGGGATACCGGGGCCCCCTTCTGGAGCCAGGCCTGGAGGTGGGGTCCGCTGGCGAGCGCCTGGTGGCCGGACCTTTACCCATGGGGTCCGGCCGGGCACAGCCCGAAGGGACCACATGGGACCTTCTTCCCATGGGCTCACCACCTGTAGGAGGGGCCAAAGGGGTCAAGTACGCAGAGAGCTGGGTAGCGGCCAAGAGAGGGGTCCTTGGCGCGATGATCCCCGGCTACAAAAACTGGCTTTTGGGACATGGATCGTTGCCTCTCTGGCAGGGAAGGAGCCCGAGTTGGTGTGTGAGGTTGAGAAATTCCGACTAGATATAGTCGGACTCACCTCCACGCTCGACTTGGGCTCTGGTACCAGTCCTCTCGAGAGGGGTTGGACTCTTCCACTCTGGAGTTGCCCGTGGTGAGAAGCGCAGAGCCAGTGTGGGCATATTAGTTGCTCCACAGCTCGGCGCCTGTACGTTGGGGTTCACCCCAGTAGACGAGAGGGTAGCCTTCCTCCGCCTTCGGGTGGGGGGACGGGTCCTGACTTATGTTAGTGCTTATGCACCAAATAGCAGTTCAGAGTACCCACCCTTCTTGGAGTCCTTAGAGGGTGTGCTTGAGAGCGCACCCCCTAGGGACTCCCTCGTACTGCTGGGAGACTTCAACGCTCTTGCGGGCAATGACAGTGAGACCTGGAGGGGCATCATTGGGGAGAAGGGCCCCCCTGACCTGAACCCGAGTGGTGTTTCGTTATTGGACTTCTGTGCCCGTCATGGTTTGTCCACAACGAACACCATGTTTAGATATAAGGGTGTCCATATGTGCACTTGGCACCAGGATACCCTAGGCCGTAGTTCGATGATCGATTTTGTCGTTGTTTCGTCGGACCTTCGGCCGCATGTTCTGGACACTCGGGTGAATAGAGGGGCAGAGCAGTCAACTGATCACCACCTGGTGGTGAGTTGGCTTTGATGGTGGGGGAAGATGCCGGTCCGACCCGGCAGACCCAAATGTGTTGTGAGGGTCTGTTGGGAACGGCTGGCATAATTTCCTGTCAGAAGAAGTTTTAATTCACACCTCCGGCAGAACTTTGTCCATGTCCCGAGGGAGGCGGGGGACATTGAGTCCGAATGGACCATGTTCCGCGCCTCCATTGTCGAAGCGGCTGATCGGAGCTGTGGTTGTAAGGTAGTATGTGCCTGCCGCGGCGGCAACTCTCAGACCTGTTTGTGGTCACCGGCGGTGAGGGATGCCGTCAAGCTGAAGAATGCGGCTTCAGCGGTTGGCGAGGCAAAAACTTGGGCATTGGAGGAGTTTGGCGAGGCCATGGAAGCGACTTCCCAACGGCTTCGAGGAAATTCTGGTCCACCATCCGGCGTCATAGGGGGGGAAGCGGTGTGCCATCGACACTGTGTTGAGTGCCGTTGGGGCGCTGCTGACCTCGACCCGGGACGTTGTGAATCGGTGGGCGGAGTACTTCGAAGACCTCCTCAATCCCACCGACACGTCTTTCTCTGGGGAAGCAGAGCCGGTGGACTCCGAGTTGGGCTCTCGCATCTCTGGGGTTGAAGTCCCTGAGGTGGTCAAAAAGCTCCTCGGTGGCAGGGCCACAGGGGTCGATGAGATCCACCCGGAGTTCATTAAGGCTCTGGATGTTGTGGGCGTGTCATGGTTGACACGCCTCTGCAACATCGCGTGGACATCGGGGACAGTGCCTCTGGACTAGCAAACTAGGGCGGTGGTTCCCCTCTTTAAGAAGGGGGGACCGGAGAGTGTGTTCCAACTACAAGGGAATCACACTTCTCAACCTCCCTGGTAAGATCTATTCAGGGGTACTGGAGAGGAGGGTCCACCAGGAGGTCGAATCTCGGATTCAGGAGAAACAGTGTGGTTTTCGTCCTGGCCATGGAACACTGGACCACACTCTGCAGGGTCTTTGAGGGTGCATGGGAGTTTGCCTGTCTGGTCTACATGTGTTTTGTGGACTTGGAGAAGGCATTCGACCGTGTTCTTCCAGAGGCCCTGTGGGGGGTACTTCGGGAGTATAGGGTACTACACAGTCTTATCCGGGCTGTGCGGTCCCTGTATGCCCAGTGCCAGAGTCTAGTCCGCATTGCCGGCAGTAAGTCGGATTCTTTCCCGGTGAGGGTTGGAGTCCGCCAGGGCTACCCTTTGTCACCAATTCTGTTCATAACTTTTATGGACAGAATTTCTAGGCGCAGCCTTGGTGGGGATGGAGTCCGGTTTGGGGGCCTCAGCATTGCGTCACTGCTTTTTGCAGATGACGTGGTGCTGTTGGCTTCCTCAGGCCGTGATCTTCAGCTCTCGCTAGAGCGATTCGCAGCCGAGTGTGAAGCGGCCGGGATGAGGATCAGCACCTCCAAGTCCGAGAGCATGGTACTCAGTCAGAAAAGGGTGGCGTGCTCCCTCCGGGTTGGGGATGAGATCTCTGGAGGAGTTCAAGTATCTTGGGGTCTTGTTCACGAGAGAGGGTAGGATGGAACGGGAGATTGACAGACGGGTTGGTGCAGCGTCTGCAGTCATTTGAACCCTGTCCGTCGTGGTAAAGAGGGAGCTGAGCCGAAAGGCAGAGCTCTCGATCTACCGGTTGATCTACGTTCCTACCCTCACCTATGGTCATGACCGAAAGAACACGATCCCAGATACAAGTGGCCGAAATGAATTTCCTCCACACGGTGTCTGGGTTTTCCCTTAGAGATAAGGTGAGAAGCTCAGTCATCCGGGAGGCACTCTGTGTAGAGCCACTGCTCCTCCGCATTGAGAGGAGCCAATTGAGGTGGCTTGGGCATTTGATAAGGATGCCTCCTGGACGCCTCCCTCGGGAGGTGTTCCGGGCATGCCCCACCGGCAGGGCAGGAGGCCCCGGGGGCGACCCAGGACACGCTGAAGAGACTATGTCTCTCGGCTGGGCTTGGGAACGCCTCAGGATCCCGTCGGATGAGCTGGAGGAGGTGGCTGGGGATAGGGACGTCTGGGCTTAACTTTTAAGGCTGCTGCCCCCGCGTCCCGACCCCGGATAAGCGGAAGATAATGGATGGATGGATGGTTTTTGGAAACTCCTTGCCTCAAAAGCACAAATCCAGACTGATTAAATACATTTTGTCTAAGCAAAATCTCATTTTTGAATGTTATGAATATATTGAGAAATGTTAACAGTTGCCTTTGCCACACCAGCAGAGATGTCATCATTACGGTTTATGAAAGATACCGCAAGCATTTAGTGCTTGGCATAAGCACCAAAAGACTCGCGTTTAAAAAGACATAGCCAGACACTTGGTCTTGTGGACCATTCATTCCAAATCCTACTGTGCTAAAGCCGTACAATTTTGCAATCCTTGAAATAGGAACGGATTGTATAGGTCTAAGTCAAGGGTTTTATGAGAGTAAAAAGATGTATGACTCATTCAATGGAATATTGATCAATTCCTATTAGTCCGTTCTTGGTAGCGCTTATCCAAAAATCGGTTACCGGTAATAGCATGTTGGAACCTATCCCAAATGACTTTGCTTAAAAGGCGGTATACATCCACACCCGGTTGTTACTCAGTTGCAGGACAAAGATTGTAAACAAAGAGCCATTCACACCTAATTTCAAACCCACCGACAATTTAGAGACGTCAATCAACCTAGCACGTCAAGTCTAAAAAAGCTGTGAAGAGATGCTGAGAGCAAAAACAGCCTTGGATAACCTAATGGCTTACAGAAACAAATCTTTGTTGCCTACCATCAGTAGTTATGTTGTCCACAGGGAGATTATGTATGTGTGCCATATATCCAATAGCTGAAAAGATCACAAAACCAGCCAGGATGCTTGTGAATGAGTTGATGAATGATACAACCAAAGCACCTCTGTTAGGGAAGAAGGAAAAAACATATAAGGACAATTCCTCACGTTTTAGGTAGGCCTTTGTTTTAACTAAAAAAAATAAAAAAAAGAATAAATACATTAAAAAAATGTTAGGTCCCAAAAAACAAAGACAAAATAAACCTAAAACGTAACCTAAACAAGTGCCTGTAGACAAAATAAATACAATACCATATTTATTGTGTCTTAAAATATGAAAAAACAAATAATAATAAAATTATCAGTCTTGAAAAAATCCTGAAAGTGGCCTTGCTGGAGTGCTTTGCCCTACACCAGGGGTTGAGAACACGAGCTAGCGAGCCAGTAGGGGCTCTTTTCATTAGTACATCCGCCTCAAAGATGAAATTTACGATTTAAACCCCTTAAAAATAGGAGTGCAATACCACGTTTTTATCACTGGCTTTTCTACCTTTGAGCCTGGTAATAAAAAATGTCATTAGGATTTTTCCCGTTGCTATTAGCCAATGAGATGCGTCAGAATACACATGCAAGCTTCACAACTGCATCTTACCAATTCCTGTATATTTTTCAAGCGTGTAGTTGGCGCAGTATATGAAAAAAATGATAGATGATCCACGAAACGCTTGAGGACTTTTAAGACAAATGTTTGGAGATTTTAAAGATGTAAAAGATTCGCATCCATAAAACGGAAGGGAAGACGAATATGACCACTCGATTCTCAAAGTTAGACTTGTGACCTTATCACATAATGGAAGGTAAATACATCTGTATCATTCTTGTTTGTAGTACTTTGTGGCATATTTACAGAAGAACTCTGCTCGCACCTTTTATTGAAACTATTATTCGTGACAGAAAGGACAGTCAAAATGAACTTCAATGAAAAACCTACTCGAGGGAGACACATTTTAAGTAGGATATTTGTTGTTATGAGACACAGGATCTGACACTTATATTATTTCACATTTTATGAAATCATTGAATGTCACACAATGAAGAAAAATACACTATTTAGCAGCTTTGTTTAGTTTTGTCTTAAAACAAATGGAGTGGCTCGCACTGAAAAAAATAAATCTAAATACACTTATATTTTTTTCTCCTCTGACACAGCTAGCTCAAATGATCAGAATTGTCACAACACTTCTACTGAGCATGTTGTTGAGATGCTCAGTTGACGTATACATCTCGAAATTTTACATAATATCGCAGAGAATTGTAAATATAGAGAACCGAGTTCTGAAAGGACAAATGGTTATGACATCACATAATTCACATTCTACATTACCTCACGATGTTGCTGTTAAACTTGTTGTAACTTGCCATTGAAATCATGGAACCAAAACCAATTCCCAGGGAATTGAACACTTGGGCAGCAGCATTAACCCAAACCTGTGTAAAAAAGAAAATTTTAGCTAATGATAATTGAAAAAATAAGTAAGACGAATTTATTTCAAACAAATGCTTGGAAACAAAATCCAAAGAAAAGAAGAGCAAAAAAATGAAATGATATTTTTGGGTTACATTGATATCAGTTGCTAAATGTAATGGTTAAAATGTCTTTACAGTCAATTTTTGTAATTCAAAATGTATTCATGCCAGAAATTTTAACTGTCAGGGAGTTCTTAACCTATTCTGTGCATCATGTTGAAGCCATGTCGCCAGGCAGCATTACCGGATTACGTTATCTTTTGGACACATTTCAACATAGTGCCAATGTTTTCTTTTGTTGATGTTCACTATGTTTTGTGCAATGTTACCCAATGTTACATATATTGCATCCTGGTCATCCTAGAACTTGTGAGGCCCCTTCTCAAGGTTTCTATTTTTCCCTGTGCTGAGGTTTTGAGTTTTTTCTTGCCCGCATGTTGGTTTAAGATCAGGGGACGGTGTAATTGTAACCTTTGCAGTCTTTTGTGACATCTTGTGTTTAAGGGCTATATGATTAAATGTGACTTGACATGATGGCAGCTGAATAACTTCTACTTTATCCCGAAATGCATTACTAGGCTACAGCTTTCAAATCCTTGGTTGATCTTATATGAAGCAAGATAAAACTAAAAGTAGGTCATAATATAAAACACAAATGGATTTCACATATCAGGAAATTCAAAACTGAAATCCACTTAAAAAGTTCGCAACAAGCGAAAGGAAAGCAAGACTATCATATATTTAGTTTCAACATCAGCGTTGCAATGCATCTAAGTTTAGAAATTACGTTATGGATTGCACCTAATGCAATTTAAAACCTATGAACTGTTATGGACACTGTATGATGTATTTGAGGACAGTTATTTTGTACTATAAATAATTTTTGATGCTGCACACAAAAAATACGCTCATTGAAAATTTACCTAATACATATTCAAAATAATATTTAATATACATTTTCGTTGTAAAAACTAAAAAAAACTATCCAAACTTAACTTATTCAGGTCCATCACCTATAAATACATTTTTATAACCATTGTCCATGGATTCCAAAACGTAAATATACATTTTTATTTGTTATGTTTTTATTAAAAAAAAACATTCCAAAGGCTTTGGTGTTGCTGATCAGTAAGTAACCATCTTCTGGAAAATATTTATCAATAATAAATCACCACTAGATGGCTTTGATCAGATTTTTGTCCACACATCGAGGAGCCCCAACCTCCTTGTTTTAGTTATTCTATGCAGAGATTGAGTGTGTTGCAAAGGGAATGCCTTGTTCATGCTTAAGTTCATTGTTCTTGCAATAAAATGTTATTTTGCAAGCAAAGTGCCCTTGTGTTTGTGGGAAGCATTGTTTAGCTATAGGAGGTATCACACATGCAAAAAAAAATTGAAAAACGGATTTAAAACAAACTTTAAACCTGTAAATCGGCATGCATTCAAATGTATTTACACACTTTCACCTTCACTTCAAATAGTTTGCCCCAGACAGGAGTCACAAAGTACAGGACACCCTGCTTGGCACCAGGCAGCATCATATTGTTGATGAGTAGTGCGAACAAGATGAAGTATGGAAATGTCGCCGTGAAATAAACGACCTGCAAGATTAAATCGAAGGGGATATTTTTCTTTTCTTTTACGTTAAAGAGAACAATCACTCAGATAACTTTTCAAGGAGAACATAACAGCAAAGATATTCATGCAAAACAAACAACATATTTTGTTCATTCTGACCTTGCCGGATGATTTGACGCCTTTGAAAATGCAAAGATACACGGCGCCCCAGGAAAGTATCAGAAAGCCGAAGAGCTCCCACTGAATACCGCCAACATCTTCAATGCCATTGGTTTTCTTCAGAAGTCTGTGACTAGTAAAGATACAAATCAGTCGTTAATTCATGAATATTTATATTTCGACAATGAGGGGAATGATGAAACACACATCGTTGCAGAACAGGTGTTTTCAACGTTGTGCACGTGGGCACCAGAGTATCCCGAAAAGACAGCTGAGGTGCCCAGGGACCTGTACTTAAAATAGCTACTAGTGCTGGGTCATTGTGATTTTCTAGAACAAAAATTTATTTAGTGCCCGACTGAGTAAATTTCACCCTTTTACTCCCCGTTTGCTCAATCTTTGTTTCTCATTTTCTATTTGTTTGCATCTTACTTTTAGCAACACTGTTCCAAGACGGACATATTGGGAAGAAAGAAAGAAGGGGGATTGGGGGGGTTTGTTGGAGAGTGATTCATGCTCCTCATTGCGGTTTTATGTTAGTGTAGCATGAAATTCGTGAAGTAAGAAAATGCCTTTTTCAAATACGGTCCAAACTTTAAGCCCAAAAAAGATGAAAAAAAAAGTTTGTTGTTTGAGCGCGTAGATGATGAGTGAACTTACTGAGGCTGCGAGTAAAAAAAAAATTCTAATTGCGGACAGAACTTTTTATGCATCCAATAGGCAACGACTTGGAAATGCGGCTGCAAACAAAGGAAAGCCATTTGATAGGGAAATTGGAGCATGTCACGGACTAATTAGAGTCTGCTTGATGACTCACACGGAGAAACATTTATAGTAGGCTGAAAATATACCTGTTTGAAAAGGAATGCTATCGCTATGAACACATCATTATTGCGTTATTGTAATAACTTAGACCCGTTTTTCAAAGCACTATGTTGTAATTTTTTTTTTTCTTGGCCTATTCATCTTGATAGTCTTATATCTCTTTACTCTTTAAAGGATCTTTATGACATGTTTTACCCTGGAGTGCCATGTCTAATATCTAATACAATGTTTCACATCGGTCATATCAATAACAATAAAGACAATTTTAATTCTAATACTAAAATCAATGAACGCTCTGTGTGCTGTGTGTCATATTACAGGTACTTTGAAAAAAAACCTAGGATATACCGTTAAAACCTTGAAAACCCTTTTTGTGTACCGGCTAATGCAGGGGTCTTCGACGTGGTAACCGTGGGCACCAGGGTGCCCCCTTGGGACAGCTGAGGTCCCCACAGAAATGTTATAAAAATAACTCACTACTGTTGGGGTCATTGTGATTTTCTAACAAAATAATACTTGGGGCGTGATAACAGAGTCTATTTAACCATACTTCCAATAATTAAACTGGTAATAACATAGTAACAACATAGTGATAACATGATAAGTTGTTATTCTAGAAACTGCATATCAAACACGGTGCCCTTTGCGTTAATTAGTAACAACGAGTAGCTCCCAGCTTGAAAACGATCGGAGAGCCTTGATCTAGTGTTACAATGTGGGCACCAGTAGCTCATAGTCAATATGCAACCCATGAATGTACAAATATTTTTTTACTGAACTTTGTACTGGGTGCAGCTTCATTTAGGGTATGGCTTTATAGTCCAGAAATGTTCACGTTTTAATGTTTTTGTTCTGCAGTTGTTTTTATTTTTTGTAATTTCAGTGTTTCCTCTTGCGGGGGCCCACACTGGTAGGGTGTGGTTCAATGACTTAAAGCTACTTTCCTGAAGTCATGTGCTGCCATCCCAATCAATGTGGTTGAGCCTCCCTCAGGACATTTTCCCCACATAGTGAGTCTGTGCCTTGCCATAATTATATTGTATTTCTTTTATCATTTATGTTGTTTTTATTTTATTTTAACCATTGTGTGTATGTTAGGTGTTCTAGGGTGATGGGTGGGGAAAATGTCTTATTGTACACTGAATGTTTTTATACATCACTTTGAGTGGCAGTTCATTGGCTGAAAAGTACCTTTAGAATAAGTTTGATTACATTTGATTTAGAAGGTACAGTAATACAGTAGTCATTACTATTATTTCTGATGAAAATCAAGACAAGTGAATTAACACTCCTCACTCAAAAAACTGTTGGCTCGCTGACTGCAGATTTGTAGCGTTGCCAGGGAAACCACTGGAACAGTTTTCAAAGACATTCCAGCTGTTGTTACAAGTCTTCCAAGGGGGTGTTGCTCCAAAAGAATTAAACAAATAAAAAAAGGCCCAGCTCATGAGAACGTTGTAGTAGGTGCAGAAGATGAAGGATATAACCACAGTGGCCAGGCCAACACCTGCAGCAAGAGATCATTGTCAGAAACAGGGGGAAGGGGAGTTTCATAACAGTTTGCAAAACGTGGCTTTTAAACCAAATGTACACCTGCCTTGGTCTTTAATGTACAGTGATAGAAAAAGTCTAAACACCCCTTTTAAAAAGAAAGGTCTTATTGTCAATGACAGATCAAACAAAGTTTCATTACTTCAAAGCTTTTGAAAACCATTAATGTGACCTGGAAAATGTTTGTCTCAAAAACAAAAAACTGTCAAGTGTGGAAGTGAAAGCAACTAAAACTAAGTCTTTGCAACTGTGACAATTAATTTATTTTAGACGTAAGTCAGCGAGTGGCAATTACAATTTAAAGTGACCTAGATTTCTAATGTTATAGTAGTATTTTCTTGACATTTTCATATTTTTTGGTACAAGCCGTCATTAGTAGATAGATTCCAAACATTTAATTAAGTCTCAGTCAGCACAAGTCTATGAAAAAAATATTTATGTCAAGATATTCTTTATACTATTAATTGTGACAAGAAAAAAATTGGACACAAGAGATTAAGAGAGAAAATGTGGCAAAATGGCAACCTTTACTAAGAAGTGAACAAACCTAAAACTGATTAATTAAAAAAAAAATGGAGGAATACTGCAGCGGAATAAGAGCGACATTGAAGGAGCCACTTCTTAAAAGTAATGGCTACTTATATTCAAGGGGCAGGGGAATCTGAAAGGTTTTGTTGTCATATTATTTGTTACAGTTGAGGCGTTGACAAGACAGAAGCCTTATCTTTAGAAAGAAAAACACCCAACCCAAGTTGTTGGGTTTTTGACATCATATAGTACAAGAAAGTTTTCAAATGTGACTAAAATGTGTTCAGGTTGGGAGGTGGTCAGGAACATTTTGCTTTGCATTTATTTATTTGTTCTGCAGGACCTCAAAAAACAAACTAATTTTTTGAAATGCGGAAATAAATCTAAATTCCCTAACTTGTCTACTAGTGTTTTTTCAGCTACTTCGCACAGTAATTACTTGTCAGGCTGTGCCATAGGAAATTATCCAATTTGTGTACCTGTGCGGTCTAGCGAAGGCTATCTTATATTTGGATTTACCGTATTTTCAGCACTAAAAAGGCGCACCTAAAAGCCTTTAGTTTTTTTCAAAAGATTTTGAAAAAGATGCGAGTCACAAGTTAGGTTGCTTTATGGCATAGAGAAAACATTTTTTACTGGTCTTTATTTGTAAACAGGAAGTATGGGGCTAAATAGACACAGCTAGCAACAAGCAACATCGATCGATGCAGAGATGCTTCTCGGCGGATTTTTTCTTTTATTTGTCGGCATTATTGCATGTTTTGGAGTATGTAAATATTTTAGTTGGATTTACCACACTCACAGATTTAAGAGGACCATGGTTGCGTATTAATATTGAATGTGATGGCTGTAAGACCATTCTGGTGAGCTACCCTGAGCTATTTTTAAATTCAATTCAATTCAATTCAAAGTCTTTATGTCGTATGCACATTCAAGAATCACATTTCCCTGCACAATGAAATTCTTACTTTGTTGTCCACATAGTTGCCAGCGAAAAAGAAATGAGAAACTAAGAAATGTTTAGCATTTCTTGAATCCAAAGAGTTTAACCTTCCTAGTGATATGTGGAATGACACATTTGAGTGATTGATGACATCGTACAGAAACTTTGTCCATACGTGTCTGAGACACATATTTGCTTCTTTGCGAGCCGTCAGAATGTTCAGGGGTTAATAACTTTGACTGAACTATCTGACTGTTTTGTTGACGTTCCCGCTGTAGCGCTTTAAAGTCCGGTGCGCCTTATGTGTGGAAAATATATGACAAAAAAATGTTTTTCGGGAATGTGCCTTATGACACGGTGTGCCTCATAGTGCAGAAAATACAGTACTTTTACTGGAGATGCAACCGCACAGACCTGTGGTGTCCCGCGGGAATTTTTCAATGACAGAAATTTGCCTTGGGTCCAAAAATGTTGAAAACCACGTATCTATTGTAAACTTTCATGAAATGTAAACATTTGGCAATCCTTTTCTGTACCTTTGGGCGGGTGCATCTCTATGAACTCAATCTAGGACCTATTTTGTGGCTTCAACTTCCTTAATGTATGTTGTCATCAAAAGATTCAGTGTTAATGCAAGTGATAGTAAATTGTTGGGCATATTAAATTGAACTGCTTTTAAGTCCCCTGCGACCCTGGTGAGGATAAGCGGTAAATAAATGGATGGTTGTAGGTTACAAGAAATTGTGAGAATGGTCATTTTAAAGAAATCTGATTGTCCAATTCCATCTAATATATACATAGATATTTTTTTTGTATATAAAAATATTAGCTTTTTGGGGCATGTAGATTTTTTTTATCGAATGTACATTCTTACACCTGTCAAACATTCATGTCAAACATTCATTCAAACATTCTGGTCAAAAATACTGGATCCCGTGAAATTGGTACAAACTGAAATTTCAGTGTTAGGCATAAGGACTAACTTTTGACAAAAACAGTAAAAAAAAATATCTGATTTAATTTCCCTCTTGACACATTATATAGGCTAATCGAACAAACATGCAGTCTACATATTGAGCTCCCCACCAGTGCCTCGAACCAAATCATACCGTCGAGTACATGCAAATAACCCCTTGGATCAGTTGCTGCATCACATTTTTTAACTCCTGAAAGAGCCCAATTATGGGTGGCATAGGTGAGATAAACCATCCTGCTTTTAATTAAATAGGAGTGCAAGTATTGCAACAGAAAAATCCTTTGAAATCACTGATTGGCGTGTCAACAACCTGATAAATGCACAAACTTTCATGTGGCAATCATTCAAAAGAGTGTACAGGAAAAAAAACTACCTGTTTTCTGGCCCTTGTTAACCACAGAGCATTAACTTGGGAGAAAGGAGTGATAAAAACAAGAGAGGGCCCAATTTGATCGGGTAGATAAGCTCTGTTTTTAAAGAGAAACTATGGAGAAAAACCAGTTAGCACAAGAAAAACAATATTTTTGAATAGAAAAAGTCTTTGGACAAGTGTTGATGGTTGAGCTCTTGAGTGATTATCGTATTGTACATGTTGACCAAACTGTACAAGTCAGCTGAAGTCACTAGAAAGAAATACTTGGTGCTTCTACAAGAAATACATGCATATGGGACATGATCTCAAGCTCTATTATATATTTGTTAATAAATCAAATTGAGTTAAAAAAAGAAGAAGAAAAAAAAGACTCCTTAAATTTACCATTAACCAAGCAAGATCTCATCCATCAATAAAATAGAACATGATATTATATAAAACTACTTCATTCAAGAAAACAAATAATCGACTCAAATGCAACAATGTTTGTACACTCTAAAAACAACTAGGTTAAAAATAAGTGCACTGGTTAACTTGTTGGGTTGATTTGACAAAATGTTCTGGGTTGTTTTGCACAAAAGGCCCCCATTAACATGTTGGTTGATTTTGTTCAAAATAACGGAGAAATAAAATGTTTTTTTAAACAAATTAAAAAAAATGTGTTGCTTGTACCAAAAATCTGTTCTATACAAACATTTTATTGGGGGGAAAAAAGTTTTTTTGTAATAATACCCCAAAAATGGGGTCATTTTACTATTAACCCCACTTAACCCATCTAGAAAAGAATGTGTCTCGCTAAAAAAAAAACTTTTCTATGAAATGGGTTTTATTGCCTGGAGTTGGCTGGCAACCAGTTTAAGGTATATTTTACCTGCTCCCCTGAGAAAGCCAGGATAGGCTTCAGCATCCCCTGGCAATTCCATGAGAATAATGGCTGAAACGATTTACAGTTTTACAAAACATCCCGCAAAACTGATGGAGTTTTTTTCAAACAATCTAAATAAATAGGTTAATTTTGTTTGGAAGACCAGAGAAAATAGTTATGTTGAAAAAAAAATACTAATTGGGGGGAGTTTTATTCTGATTATACATTCAATTTTTTTACAACATTCATAATGATAGGGTAGTTTCACACAAAACAACACAGAAAGTCCGGTAAAACTGATTCAATTAAAGATGTGTGGCTTTTTTTTCATCCAGTTTTGCACATTTAGATAGAACTGTTTTTAGAGTGTAGTTGACGCTTAAATAATACATTGTCATACATAGTGATGATTAATTAATAGGTCTGTGCTTTAGATTGATGGTCCCTTAAGTTACAGTAATGATTTTATTATGAAAACAACAGAGTTTGCACATATTCTGCTCGAACACATGATCCAGAAGAAAAGGGCAGCTATGAGAAGCTATAACAATACTATTAAGTGGCTCAATTGACTACGTACACAATAACTGAAGCCAGCTGTCCATTAATGTACAGTGCATCCGGAAAGTATTCACAGCGCTTCTTTTTTTCCACATTTTGTTATGTTACAGCCTCATTCCAAATTGTATTATTTTAATCTCTTATCTCAAAATTCTACACAAAATACTCCATTATGACAATGTGAAAAAGTTTTTTTTTTTTTTTTACTTTTTTTTAAATTTATTAAAAATAGAAAACTAAGAAATCACATTTACATAAGTATTCACAGCCTTTGCTTAATACTTTACTGTTGATCCACCTTTGGCAGCAAATACAGCCTCAAGTCTTTTTGAATATGATCCCACAAGTTTAGCACACCTATCTTTAGGCAGTTTTGCCCATTCTTCTTTGCAATAAGTCTTAAGCTCAATCAGATTGGATGGGAGACGTTTGTGCACAGCCATTTTCAGATCTCTCCAGATATGTTCGATCGGATTCAAGTCTGGACTCTGGCTGGGCCACTCCAGGACATTCACGGAGTGGTTCTGAAGCCAATCTTTTGAGATCTTGGCTGTGTGCTTTGGGTCGTTGTCCTGCTGAAAAATGAATATTCGCCCCAGCCTGAAATCAAGAGCGCTCTTGAGCAGGTTTTCATCCAGGATATCTCTATATATTGCTGCATTCATTTTCCTTCTATCCTGACTAGTCTGCCCGTTCCTGCTGCTGAAAAACATCCCCACAGCATGATGCTGCCACCACCATGCTTTACTGTAGGGACGGTATTGGCCTGGTGATGAGCGGTGCCTGGTTTCCTCCAAACATGGCGCCTGCCATTCACACCAAAGAGTTTAATCTTTGTCTCATCAGACCAGAGAATTTTGTTTCTCATGGTCTGAGAGTCATTCAGGTGCTTTTTGGCAAATTCCAGACGGGCTTCCATGTTCCTTTTACTAAGGAGTGGCTTTCGACTGGCCACTCTACCATACAGGCCCGATTGGTGGATTGCTGCAGAGATGGTTGTCCTTCTGGATGGCTCTCCTCTCTCCACAGAGGAACGCTGGAGCTCTGAAAGAGTGACCATCGGGTTCTTGGTCACCTCCCTGACTAAGGCCCTTCTTCCCCGATCGCTCAGTTTAGAAGGCCGGCCAGCTCTAGGAAGAGTCCTGGTGGTTCCAAATGTCTTCCATTTACGAATAATGGAGGCCACTGTGCTCATTGGGACCTTTAAAGCAGCAGAAATGTTGCACACTCAACTGTGGGACCTTATATAGACAGGTGTGTGCCTTTCCAAATCATGTCCAATCAACTGAATTTACTGCAAGTGGACTCCAATTAAGCTGTAGAAAGATCTCAAGGATGATCAGTGGAAAAAAGATGCACATGAGCTCAATTTTGAGCTTCATGGCAAAGGCTATGAATACTTATGTAAATGTGATTCCTTAGTTTTCTATTTTTAATAAATTCAAAAAAAGTAAAAAAAAAAAAAAAACTTGTTTACATTGTCATAATGGAGTATTTTGTGTAGAATTTTGAGATAAGAGATTAAATTAATACAATTTGGAATGAGGCTGTAACATAACAAAATGTGGAAAAAGTGATGCGCTGTGAATACTTTCCGGATGCACAGTATGTCTACTAAACGTCAAATGACAAAAACCTAACCCATAAAACAGTTGAACTGAGGACAAGTTGTTACTTGGTTAGGCAGAAAGTGAGCTGAGAAAAAAATAGAATAAAAAAGAATATACTGACATTGACCCTAAACAGCCTCTATGTTTCCCAGCACCTTGTGAAAATAAAAGGACTAATCTAGGAAACTTTTACAACCAATAAACATTTTTACAAATTCAGCGAAAACGGATCTAAAACTAACGTCAATCTGATTAACAGCACTGTTTGACCTTCAAAGTGACTTTATATTTTAAAACTAATCTAGCAGCAGCATCCGGTGACCGTACAGCATGCTTAGCCAAATGTTGTTTTACACACTTGGCAGATCAGAAAACAATCCCGCCAAGCGCGTTGATGTAGATGTAACGTAGAGAAAACTCAAAACCCACGGTGCATCACTTCAAATGGAAGGGCAGAAACAAGTACGTTTCTGTTTTTTCCATTAGTCTTCTTCAGAACATGATACCTAATTAGTGCAACCCTATCCCAGTATTCACAGTATACACAGGTTCATGTTGTATGATGAAAGCAATGTTAAATGACTGAGTGCATGTGAGCACAGAATAAAATGTTCATGACATAAGAAAGCTGAAAAAACTTTTTTTAAGTTACTCACCTTTTAAAAGAGGGCAGACTTTGGCTATGGCATGAACTGGCCCCAGATGAGTGAATTGGCCAATTGTGAACTCCATTAGAAGCAACGGGATGCCACAAAAGAATAACATGAGAAGATAGGGGACCAAAAAAGCTCCTGCAGACAAGAGAAAGAAAAGCGGACAAAATGTATATTGGACACTTCTGGAACGAGTTCTATGAATAGAGTAGTGGTGACTTACTGTCTGTTGAATTAAGAAACGTCACATTCCTATTTTAAAGGTGGGGTGCGTCGTTTAAGGTGTCCTTTAAAAGTTCAAGATCGAACTTGTTCTCTATTTAATATGTGTTATTAATGCCTGAACAGAGTTCAAAGAGCCTTTATTCTTTCCACTGCACCCACCCGCCTTTATCTTACTTTTAGCAAAGCTGTTTAAGGCGGAAAACATTTCTACTTTTTTTAGTGTAGGATAAAAATGGTGAAAGTAGAAAAGGTCCTGCTTCAAATAGAGTCCAAATTCCAACCCAAACCCCAATAAAAATGAAAAAAGATGAGTTTATTCGACCGCATCTAAGAAGGCACTCTCATCCTGAAATATCCGACAGAGGTAGCAATTAAAGACACAGGCCAGGAGAGGGCAGCAGGGAGTTAAAAAGTTCACAATTCCGTAAAGCTCCTTTATAACTTGGCACTATAGATAATTCATCTGTACTTTTATATAACATTTGGAACAAAAAACATAATGCTTTTCAAATAAAGCAATTAAATTTACAATATTGAAAGAGGTATGGTCAAATGTTATCTTACAAACAATGTGATGTATTCCCCCTCTGCATTCTAAACATAGCAAGGACTGTATGTTGCATCTATAAATTACAGCAAAATGATTGACCAAAATAATGACCTACACTGTATTACTTTCTGAGCCAAAGTGATCACAAATGATAAAAGAAACGTAATACTGGGATTACATTACTGACAACAAAGCATATCAAAGAGCTTTCTTTTCACTTTACAGAAAATACATTTTAGAATATCACAATACATTTTTAAATCTTTACATTTTAGCAAGACACTTTTAACAAGAGATCGTATAGTGGATTTTTAACGTTTACAATGAATTCAACATGTTTTTCTTTGCTCTGAATTTTAACCAACATCATCCTTTTTTTATGTAGTGTAACAATCTGTGAAGCCCTTTGAGACTCTTCGTGATTTAGGGCTATACAAATAAAAATGACTTGACTTGACTTGACTTGACTTGACATTTTTAAAAAAATTTAAAAGACATGTGCCTTGAGATATTTTTATTAAAAGAAGTGTGCCTTGGCTCAAAAAAGCCTGAGAAACAGTGAACTGGAGCATATTATAAAGAGAATGTTGACTTCAACTTTCTTTGAAAGTCTTACCAAATAGAGAAAAAAATAGAAAAAAATACAATGAAATCACTCAGGGCAATTCAAAGCTAACCACTCTACTGAGACAGTCCTGATTAAGGTAACCAATGATCTTCTACTGGCAATGGACATTGGCGCTTCATCACTCTTGCCGCTGGACCTTAGTGCTGCCTTTGACACTGTGGACCATAATATCTTACTAGAACGGTTGGAAAAATTGATTGGTCTCTCAGGAACCATCCTCTTATGGTTCAGATCCTACCTCTCAGATAGGACGCACTGTGTTAAATATGGTAAAATGACATCTGAGCCCTTTAGTGTTACCTGCTGTGTTCCGCAGGGTTCAGTACTTGGCCCCCTTCTTTTCAGCATTAACATGCTTCCATTAGGTGATATTGTTCGCAAGTATAATATCAGTTTCCATTTCTACGCAGATGACACTCAACTATATCTTCCGAAGGAGGAATGTGCCACACTAAACTGTGGAAACTTGGAGGCATGCCTCACTGGGATAAAAGAATGGATGTCACTCAAATTCTTGCACCTTAACTCTGAAAAGACCGAAATGTGAGTTAAAAAAAATGCATGTAAAAACCGTGACTTCTTCTCAAAAACTGCCCTGAACATTGACAAACGTAATATCACCCAGAGTGACTCAGTCAAAAATTTAGGTGTCATAATTGACCCTGATCTGTCCTTTAAAACACACATTATGAATATTACTAGAACAGCTTTTTTCCATCTTCGCAACATTGCTAAAATTTGCCCTATGCTGTCTCACTCGGATGTGGAGATTATAATTCATGCGTTTGTTATCTCCTGCCTTGATAACTGTAATGCACTACTCTCCGGTCTCTCGAAGTCCAAAATGAAGAGCCTTCAGCTGGTACAAAATGCTACAGCGAAACTTTTAACCAAGACAAGAAAGTTTGATCACATTACGCCGTTTTTAGCTAACCTGCATTGGCTCCCTGTTAACTTAAAATGTGATTTTAAGGTTCTGTTGGTGGTATACAAAATCATGCATGGTCTTGCTCCCTCATATGTTTCAGAATTTAATTTCCCCCTATGTTCTGGCCCGGAGGCTTCGCTCTGAAAATGCTGGTCTACTGGTGATCCCAAGAGCCAAGAAGAGATCCGCAGGCTCGAGAGCGTTCTCCATGCAGGCTCCGGTGATGTGGAATGCTCTTCCCCCTGAGATTCGATCTGCAACCTCAGTGGAAATGTTTAAATCTAAGCTTAAAACACACTTCTATTCTATAGCATATGACAAACCCATATTTTATGTTGACAATATCTGTGTAGTATTGGTCCTCATGTAGGTTTTAGATCAGGGTAAGGTGTCATAATAGTCTGTGGTTTGCAATAATCTGTGGCATGTGCAGCCCTTTGAGACTCTTTGTACTTAAGGGCTATACAAATGAACATGACTTGACATGACTCAGTAAAATTCCTCGTAAAAATATACCAGCAATATACACTATTTTTAAAAAAAAACGTGACATAGCTGGCAAAGCCAGCCTATTCTTAATGGCTGAGGAGTTTGGATCGGTTGTGCTTGCCATGGACCTCGAGTATTTATAGTTTTGTTTTCCTCTCTTTCATAAAATTTAGAGAAGACAGGAATTCATTTTCAGCCCTAGAATCTAAAGGATCGGATGAACCCACATTTACCAGAGATGACCAGTTCCAATACTGTATTGATATCGGTCAAATGTCAGCCCTAAATTAAATGTGTAATACGGTTTATTGTATTTCGTACTTCATCTCCCATACAAGCGTTCCTTGACAAGCAGTAAGTATAGTTCTGTTTGGTTCCTGCTTGTTTATCCAGCAATATCTGGATGTAACTGAACTATGTGATTTTAAAAAAGAGCTGTCTGAAGGTATTAGCTTTTAGCATTGGCCATGTGTAACTGAAATTTCAGAGGGAAAAAACTAAAAATAATGTAATTATGTAAACTGATATAGATCTCAGTGTTAAGTTAAAACTTGAGTAGAAATTCAAAATAATGAAAGAAAACATCAATGTATTTTGTAATTGCAAGGAGAAACAGGGAGAAAAGCCTTCAGATAAGAGAATTCCATTCCCTGTTTCTGATGCCCCCAACACCCTAAGCCTCCTTTTTATTGAATCTTTAAGGTTAGAAAAAACAGATAATCCCTAAGAAGTGGGGAATATCAAAGTACACAACATGATGGGCCAATGTCAGTGGATAACAGGGCACAATAACGGCAAAAATAAGGAACTAGCATCCTATGAAATTTCATTTCTATTTGTCCAATATTAATACATATTAAGGTTATATGTATTCAAACAAAAATGAGCATAGATTGTATTACAAAAACACATACTTACATACATTCGTTTCAAACACTATTTTCGTCATGTCTGACGGGCACTAACTGGCAGACTGCAACAGTTATCTTAGAAGGCTCTTCCATCTGACCTAGTTTCCATTTCTAGATTCATGTGAAACCTTGCTAGACCCATTCAAAGTCTTATATTTGTATTTTGCTAGTTCATACAGAAACCAGATGTTCAGAGTAAGCATCTGTCACATCCACTGGAAGTTTGTGGCATATAACCCATTTGCTGATTTTGAAAGGGAAATTGTGTCGTAATTAACCACTACGGTTCACTGTATTGTATAGTGAAACTGAAAAATAAGTGCTGAAAAGCACAAGGAAGAACACAAAACTATGGACACTTAAAAAGCCATTTTTTTGCCCAGGCTTTTGTGAACAAAAAAAGAGAAAAACAGAAAGCAAGGAAATGTGGAAGAGAAAAAAAGAAAAGAAAGGGGAAAAAAGAGAAAATCAAGAAAAATTGAAAAGAGAAAACAAAAAAAGAATGGGAAGAAGAAAATTTTAAAAAGAAAATGATAAAGGAAAAAATTGAAAAAAAAATAAAAAAAAGACAAAAGGAATAAAAGTTAAAAAGAGGTAACAGTAAATTATAAAGGAAAAGCAAAAAATAGAAGAAAAAAAGTAAAAAGAAGGAAATAAGGAAAATAGAGAGAAGAAAAAGAAGAAAAAAAAGGAAAAAGGAAAAAATTTTTATTTTGTTTTTTTGGGCTACTTGTACCAAGGTGGCGGATAATCCTGACAGCTCCCTTTCAGTGAGCCTTATGTTATGTCAAACAAAAGCAAATTTCTCAACCTATGATTATTAAATAAACACCCGTTTTAATGAACATGTAGATTTGCTTATTATGACTAAGTGTTTTTTTATGAATAACTTTTTTTACAACTAGGAGGGGTGCTAAATAATACACACCGTCTCATTCAATAAACCAATGTCATAACATGAGTAACAACCATCGCAAGAGCCAAGAAGATCAGAGGACGGTGTCATAATAGTCTAAGCTTTTGTATTTTCTCATCCTGTCTTTGTGAGAAAATTGAGGAAAAATAGAAGAAAATGTTGCCTTTTGTTCCATTTGAAACGTCAGGTTGTAATCTTACATATGTATTGTAACATTCATTTGCACTTCAAAATACTGCACAATACATACAGAAGCTCATGATGGATTCATGTATTACTGATCGTTTTAAATATTATCATATGTTTTGGGAGGGAGGGATTTTTTTAAAAAGGTATACAATGGAGAACGGATTTTAGCCAACCTCGTCCAAGATCCTAATTCCGGTGCCCCCCAAGTTAATTGAGTTTGAGATCCCCACATGAAATATATTTTATCAGGAAAAGTGTACCTCCACCGCTGCTGTAGCACAGGTAGGGAAACCTCCATACATTTCCAAGCCCAACCGCGTAGCCCACAGTGGCCAAAATAAATTCCAGGCGACCGCTCCATGTTGGTCTCTCTACAGCCGTCCCTCCGAGGTTCACTTTAACGTCCGATGTTAACAAAGCTTTCATTTTGTCGTCACTCATTGTTAACTAACAGTGTTACAGGCATATGTTCTGTGCTCCTCTCCTGGGGCGAGCTGGTGAAAATAAACGAGTTAAGGGCAAGCGACAACCCAAAGGATTGTAAAATGAAAACGAGAACACCTAAGTAAAACCGGCCGGTTTCATAAAATGTGGCTGTTATGTAGCAGTGAATGTACACAAGTGTGTTTCGAAACGATGATATCGTTGTCAAGGTGGAGGTTTCAGGTCGAAATTGATTTCAAAATAAAATGTCATTTTGTGTGAAATGATTAGGTTGAATTCGCAGCCGTTTCTTTTTGTTTTGAAACTGTTTGGCTTTTGCCGGAAGTTTGAAGGCTATCTATTTTGGTCCAATTGAGAGAGGAAACTCTAACCTCGTGAAAAAAAAGGAATTGATGTAATGTTGTACTCCGTTTTTGGTTCAATATTGTACGTATTTTCTGCTGTCACATTGGATGTGGGAAAGAGGATATTGTCATGAAATGAATTTTTGTACTTATTTTAGGTAAGCGGTTCGTGGACCGCGAGTTGAGGTATGTGTTGATGACGTCAGCGGGGCCGTTTAAAGTCCCAATGAAGCGTTTGCGTTTATTATGCATTTTAAGACGTGTACGACGTACAAAGAAATCTGTACGGAAAAACGCAAATTTGTCAATTATGGGTACCATCCGGTATACACCGACTATCACGAAACGGCATATCAATCAAGTCAAACGAGTTCGCCGCGGAAGCCTCTATCTCGGTATCGTTTTTTTTCGTTGCAAACGAAGCGAGCGGTTTGATGCCACTGTGCACATGCGTCTGCCACATGGGGATTTCCCATCATGCATCATTCCATGGTAGTTGTGTAGTGAAAGGAAGTCAGTCTCTTTTTAGAGAACCGGCTTTTTCGGCTGAACTCATTAAAGAGAGCCGGCTCTCAAACGGCTCTCTTGCTTTGATGCATTATATTACGAATTATGATGTTGTATAAAGAAATTAAGAATAAAAGGACAAAATGAAAAAAGACAGGTTTGTGGTTATCCCTTCAATCAGTATATTACCAACAATAATTTAATGCAGAAAATATATATTTTTTCCTTCTACAGTGAACGTCCAAGTTACTTAATTTTTGAATTTTTTTATTATAAACCTCATTCATGTCGAGCAACTCAGTATCTCACAATAAAATGCTAATTAACAATATATATGATATAACGAAACACATGAACAATATAACATGTAAAACTACAGAAATAAACACGTTTGAAAAAAAATTGTGCAAGATTATTTTGTAAGGGAAAATACGACAAGTTTGTAAGGGCATGGAGCCGTGGAGGTTGACAGGTATGCGTGTGTACCACGTGACTGATTCAGGAATTGATTCGCGAGCATTGAGTGCGGTTCGAAATTAAAGCGGTGAAAAAACCCACCAGAGTTTAAAGTCCGCTTCATTACTGGGAATCACAGAAATATGCGCTTCAACTTCTTTGCAAACTTGCTGTCTTCTTCCTCATGCCATGAGGCTCTTTAACTCTACCCAGCAGAGTAAAGGCCCACATTAAACCACACCCCCCTACATTGCATATTACCGTATTTTTATTGCAATATGTATTCTGTGTAGCACCATCTAGATACTCTATATAACACGCTACAGTGGGCATTTGCACGTCACATTGGGTATTTGTATATTGTATATTGTATTCTTTTTGCTTTATTATTGTATTGTTCTCAGCTCAGGGATGCTGCTGGAAATGTGAATTTCCCTGCGGGATGGAATAAAGTAACTACCTACCGACCGACCGACCGACCGACCGACCGACCGACCGACCGACCGACCGACCGACCGACCGACCGACCGACCGACCGACCGACCGACCGACCGACCGACCGACCGACCGACCGACCGACCGACCGACCGACCGACCGACCGACCGACCGACCGACCGACCGACCGACCGACCGACCGACCGACCGACCGACCGACCGACCGACCGACCGACCGACCGACCGACCGACCGACCTATCTATCTATCTATCTATCTATCTATCTATCTATCTATCTATCTATCTATCTATCTATCTATCTATCTATCTATCTATCTATCTATCTATCTATCTATCTATCTATCTATCTATCTATCTATCTATCTATCTATCTATCTATCTATCTATCTATCTATCTATCTATCTATCTATCTATCTATCTATGCACCCCTGCTTCATCTGTACTATGTGAGTTGTTTTTTTTTCAAAAGCAGGTGAATTTCTCTGCAAAAAAGAAACGGCCAGAGTCCAAAAACTTTGGGGGGAATAAATTGTTTTTAGAATAAAAATGAATAAGCTATTTATTTGACCTTCTTAATTTACTTTTTCACGTGTCGCATAAGCACAAAGTTACATGGGACAATCAATGATGCACTCTTACTCTGTAACTCTCTTAATACACTCTTCAAATTTATGTTTTTTTATTCAGAGCATATTTTACAACCCCGTTTTATTGCATGCACCAAGCTTGTTATACATTTTTCTGTCCACATGATAGCGGAGTTGAGAAAATGGATCATCTTAAAGCCTCTTCTTGTGAGTAGAGCATTCTCTGCAGGGATTCACTTCTTTATGGGGCTTCATTTTGCCATCACTAGTTAGTACTACTAACCAGGCAGCACGGCAACTTAGTGGTTAGCACGTATGTGGCACAGTTCTGTGGTCATGGGATCAAATCCTCCTACCAACCTTCCTGTGCGGGATTTGCATGTTCTCCCCATGCCTGCGTGGGTTTCCCCTAGGCCAGGGGTCGGGAACCTATGGCTCGCGAGCCATATATGGCTCTTTCTATGAGTATCTGTGGCTCAGAGACAAATTTGATTGCATGGAAAATTTCTCCATCTTGTTCAAAATTTGAAACGTCTATCCAATTCAGGTCCACGTAAGTCCAAACCAAAGCTAGTTAAATTGTGATTTCTTCTCAGTATATATAAGGCACGTTTTCACTACAATTTACAGTCAAGGTGTCACACAAAAAAAGGGGAAAAAAAACTCGTTTTGGCTGTACAACGCTAAAGAATCCTTTATATAAAAGTTCACTATATAATCTGTGTTCAGTGTTCAGATACCTTATGATGAATCCACAGAACTGTAAATACGCCAAAACACCGGAAGAGAACTTAGTCATTTAATTGGGTGAGTGGGAGGGATGGGTGGAGCTATGCAAAATGTGCAAGCACTCCCTCCCATCTCTCGCCCTACGCCGTCTGCGCCAAAAGTGAGCTCATCAGGCTCCCTATTTGCAGAATGTTGTGACGTTTCAACACAATAACTGCTTGCATCTGGTTTTGAAACCAATATGTATGAAAAAAAAGGAGTTTAACCGATCTTGAGTAATTGCAAGAAAGAGACAAGTTTAAAGTGGTATGTTTGTTGATTTAGGGACAGGGGCTCAGGCATTATTCTCTTTTCATAATTTGTATAAAATCATCAAAAATAAATGTGCTGAAGACTATGCTTTTGTCTGGGGCACGGGTTTAGCAATTTAGTAAATTTGTCTCATAATATATGGTGTGGCTCTTTCCCAAAATAAAATTAATATTTTTTGCTTTTATGGCTCTTTGAGTCAAAAAGGTTCCCGACCCCTGCCCTAGGCACTCCAGTTTCCTCTCACATTCTAAAAAACTTCAGTTTAAATGGTTTGTCCAAATTTTTCGTAAATGTGAAGGAGCAAGTGAGTCATCTGTCTCTGGCTGGCAACCAGAATGTTCCCTTTCCACTAGCCGAAGAGGCTGGGAGGAGCTCCATAAGGCCCGCGGCCCTACTGATGATAAGCGGTGCAGATAATGGATGGATGTATAATACTGACCGCGCAGGTGTAAGTACTTCAACAAGCATGTAACTTTATTTCATAACGTTTTCCCGTATTTATACGTATATTGATCATTTCAAATTAAGTACGCCATATGTTTTTGTAAAGACCAATTTTGTTTTGTCCATTTTGGCTCCAAACATCAAAGCCCCAATATGTAATATTTGACCTCTAGATTGCAAACCAAAAACCAAGAGCCAAAAGCACAGCAGTAGCAACAAGATGCCAGACAAACATGGCAGCACCTTATAGGTAGATATTCCACTCTGTATTTTTATAAAATAATTTATAACATTGGTATGATATTTCACGTATTTTTGCCTAGTATTCAAATCAATGTCGTTTTTTTTTTTTTTTATGAAAGTTGTTTGTTTTTTACCTTTAGGAGGCACGAAATATTTTACACTGTCCCTTTAATCTTTTACAAATAGTAAGCAACACTATAATTAAATGATACGGGGGTGTCATGTAAATATTAGCATTATGGTCATGATGACTATCGACACAGATTAACGTTTATATTTACCTTTGTATTAACAATAAAAGTGAGACAGGAATTAATTACTGTAATATCTAACATTCAAGATGTATGAATATCACAATTAACGATAATACAACGAGAACTTGTGGCGTTGGACAAGGGCATGGGTTGGATTTTGGCAGTGGTGGGGACGTTTTTAGTGTGATCACATAGCCTAATATTGGTGGGGACCACAAATTGATTGCATAATAATGGTGGCGAAATAGCACATTATTTATAGTGATCACATAATATTGGTGAAGACCAAACAATGATTGCTACATATTAGTGGGGACACATCTCCTCCATCCATGCCAAAACTACACCCTTGGTGTTGTAAGTTTTTGTCAAGGGTAATGGGAAGAGGGTGGTTGGTTAACGGGGACTACTGAGCAACAGGGACAGATGTGCCACATGCAACATGGCAAACGCAATAACATATTGTAGTACCTCGAACACCTCCTTAACGTCGCCACATTATTTAAATTCTATTTCCATTGTCAAATTGATTTAAATGATTTGTGACTTTTTGTAACCCTAGCTTGCACGTAAATCATCGCACGCAGTTTAAACAAACAAGTAGCACATCGTCTAGCTCTAGCCGTTTGTTTACAATTTAGGCAAGTCTACAAACACTGCCTTGAGATTATAGTCTATCTTTACCAATGCAGTACTCTCCAATATTCTTTGTTTTAATCATCTTTTTTTTCCTCCGTTTAAGAACTTAATTTATGACACAATTAGTCAATGACAATAATGACGATGTTAATTATATTCCAAAACTAGAATGATCGTCCAACTAACATAGTAAAAAAACCGAAAATGATCAGATTTTTCTTGTTTCAATAGTAGCTTGCATCTGCCTCACAGTACCGATATTGTGAGTTTAAATCCACACTTTTTGTGCAGTTTGCATTTTTTCATCTGGGTTTTCTTCAGATTCTGTAGCTTGGATCTTTCCCTAAAAGTCTAGGTTGTAGTGTGGGTGGATAGATGAATGGAAGGATTATCTGATGGATAGATGAATGAATGAATGAATGGATTGATTGATTGATCGATCGATCATCAATGGCTAATTAATTTGGTTCCAAACAAAGTCTTGTTTACCTATCTGGGAACCATCATGTACCTGTGGTGTAAACCAAAGTTGTTTAGCATACCCCTGTCTTTTGGGTTGGAGGGATGGGCTTTGTCTGTATCTAAGTACGAAAAATAATTTCAGATTATGCAAGATTTTTTGGAGTCATTAGATAGGATGCTTAGAGAGCTCCCATTGGGGAGTTCACAATCTGCAGAGGGACTGGGTGAGACAATGCTCATGTTGCCAGTGACAGTGAGAACTCGCAACGCATAATTAAGAGAAATAGATGTATCGTGGCAGCACGGGGGCGCAGTGGTTAGTGCATGTGCGGCACAGTTCTAAGGTCTTGGGAACCTCCTGTGTGGGTTCAAATCCAGCTACCGGACTTCCGTGCGGAGTTTGTATGTTCTCCCCGTGCTTGCGTGGGTTTCCTCCGGGCACTACGGTTTCCTCCCACATTCCAAAGACATGCATTTCAGGTGGATTGGCCGGTCCAAATTGTCCCTAGGTGTGAATGAGCGAGCGAGTTGTCTGTCCCTGTGTACCCTGCGATTGGCTGGCAACCAGTTCAGGGTGTCCACTGCCCGATGATTGCTGGGATGGACTCCAGCACCCCCGCGACCCTACTGAGGATAAGCGGTGCAGCTAATGAGATGAGATGTATCATGCGGGCAGCACGGTGGGGCAGTGGTTAGCACGTGTGTGGCACAGTTCTGAGGTCATGAGATCGAACCTTCCTGTGTGGAGTTTGCATGTTCTCCCCATGCTTGCGTGGGTTTCCTCCAGGCACTCCGGTTTCCTCCCACATCCAAAAAACATGCATGTCAGGTTAATCGGACGGTCCAAATTGTCCCCAGGTGTGGATGAGTTAGTGAGTTGTATGTGATTGGCTAGCAACCAATTCAGAGTGTCCCCTGCCCACTGCCCAAAGATAGCTGGGATGGGCTCCAGCACCCCCGCAACCCTACTGAGGATAAGCGGTGCAGATAATGGATGGATGGATGTATTGTGAGTGTTTGTTGGAACTGTCAAACTCCTCGATAGTGGGCATTAGTAAATCTTAGGGTAGGCAGGGAACATTGAGTCCACCTTGTTTGGATATAGGACAGACATTGATCTTCAACTGAAAATATGCCATGCGAAACATCCATCCATCCATTATCTGCACCGCTTATCCTCAGGAGGGGGGCAGGGGTGCTGAGGCCATCCCATTCATACATAGGTAAAATTTGGACCGGCCAATAAACCTGAATATGTACATATATATATATATATATATATATATATATATATATATATATATATATATATTAGGGTGGTCCTTATTTTTCGACTTTTAAAATTTCATGCTCTGACCCCTTGAATATGTTCCAATATATACAAAACGTAATTAGGCAAAGTTTCATCATAATCAAAGGATATTTAGAGGTCGCTCAAGGCCTCTGAAATTTTGGTATGAAAAATAAGGATTTTTCGCACATTATATCAGACCTAGTGAACAAAGTTACTTGTAACTTTTCTTGTGTTACAATTATAAGCAATGGACTGAAATTGGATGTTCTAAAACGCCGTACACATAGGGTTAAAATTTCCGTTTTTTTCTCGAAAATTGCCAAAATTTTACCATTTTGGGAAATTTCAAAGTCGTTGAGCTACCTCTAAATATTATCCAAATTGTTCAAAATTGCACACAGTGTGTTTTTATCGATATAAGAACATATGCGGGGGGTCAGAGCCCAATATTTCAAAAAAAAAAAATTCGACCCCCATTAAGGACCACCCTGATATATATATATATATATATATATATATATATATATATATATATATATATATATATATATATATATATATATCCATCCATTCATTATCTGCACCGCTTATCCTGAGTAGGGTCGCGGGGTGTATATAGGCTGCGGTTGATGGTGGACGCATCAGGTTAGCACTGCTCGTTCTATGCGTTTATACTGTCATTGACGTCGGTTTTAAGAGTATTGTTAATTATTAATTTTACAATTCTAACCATTTTAACATAGTTAGAAGTAAAGCAGCCGAGTCCTGCCATGGCCGGGCATTATACCGGCGGGCGGAGACGTAACTGCGTGAGATTCTTGCTCAAAGATGTTGTGGCAATTTCGGAGGGAATGTCAAGGACGGATTTTATTAACAAGTTTGTTGAAAAGATTCTGAAGTTTAAAAAGGAGGAGGTACATGCTGTCATAAAAATGACTTCTGGCAAAGGCTTTGATGTGAGTTTTGAAACGGCAGCTCTTTATCAAGAGTTTTGGAATCGCTTTGAGGGAGTGAGGTCCCAGTTTTCAGGATTTACAGTGGAGAAGCTGACTGATAATACTAACAAAATTGTCGTTGTTAGAATGTTTAGTGAAATGATCAGTGCTGATGACGTCTGTTATTGGTTGAGTAGATACTGCTCAGTAAAAGGCCAGGCTATGAAGGTGAGGTGTGAGAAAGGCTATTGGAATGGTGCCTGGAGGGTACCAGTCCAACTACGGCAAGATCCTCAGGGCTTTCAGGGACTGAAACAAATTCCGTCGACTATATTCCTGGGGGAAAACCGTGGCTTTATCCACTATCAAGGGCAACCGAAACTCTGTCGCAAATGTGGTGAGCATGGGCATCTGGCTGAGGTATGTGATCGAATTTTTTGTGGAAAGTGCAGAACAATTGGACATTCCTTTGAGGAATGTAGCAATAGCAGAAAATGCAATCTCTGTGGAGAAACGAATCACCTCTTTAGAAACTGCTCGAATTCGTTTGCTAACAAATTGAAAGCTAGGAAGGCAGTTAACAAAGACAACAAAGACAATGAAATGATGTCAGACAACATAGATAATGAAATGAATAAATGTCACAAAGACAATGAAGTGAATAAAGATAACAAAGACAATGAAATTAATAAAGTCATGGAAATACAAAATGAAAATGAACAAGAAATTAATGAAGTTATAGAAATACCCAATGAAGATGAACAGGAAATGAATAAAGTTATGGAAATACCCAATGAAATTGATCAAGAAATGCACAAAGAAATTGGACAAGACAAACAAATTGAAAAAACAGATGTACCTACCAAAACCCCTGGAGCAGAGACCAGAGAATCAAAATTGAAACAGGAAGAACCTGGAAATTCTAATTCGATTTCTCATAAAATACCTGAATTTGGACATGACAAACGAATAGAAAAAGCAACTGCCACTCCGAAAACACATATTAATCAGGAAGGGCCTGGAAGAGAGTTCAAATTAGCAAATTTGTTTGCTACGCCATTGCCGGGATTTGGAGAAGACAAACAAATCGAAAAGGCGAATGACTCTCCAAAAACCCATACGGGCACTGGAAAGAGGAGTAAAAGTAAGACAAAATTGGGAGTGGTGAAAAAACCAGAAACAAAGATAAGAGATTTAGAAGAAAGCCGATTGCCGGTGAATAAGCCCACAAGGGAACTGTATGAAGTTGAGACGGAGGAAGTCGGGGAGGGAAAAAACCTGACCCTTAGTGGGCAAGGAAGTAAGAGACCCCTTGATAGGTCCTCTGGCTCACCTCCTAACCCAGAAAAAAGGGGAAGACCTGGAACCACAGACAGACAGTCAGAGGGTCCCAGAGTTTTCCCCGGTGAGTCTCAAAATGAGGTACTACTCTTAAGTGATGTGTCTGACACAGGTGACACTCTCGATGATCTTGATGATCACCAAAGAATGGACTCAGATCCCCCAGTTTTGTCTAACTAGTTTAAATACTTTTACAACAATTATGAACATTACATTCTCTACTATCAATGTGAGAAGTGTGAGATCAAAGGTTAAGGCTCACAGTGTTTTATCGTTCTTAAAAACTATCAGAACGGATGTGTTTTTACTACAGGAATGCTGCATCCCCTTTCTAAAAAATTATAAACAGTGGGAAGAGATTTGGCCATATCCGTCATTATGGAGTGGCTCGAATGAAAACCGTAACGATGGGGTAGCCATTTTAATAAACAACCCTCAACTCATCATAAAGGGGAGTACTGTGATGAGAGACGGACGCGCAATCTTAGCAAGACTTTCTTATATAGGGAATGATTTTAACCTCATTAACATATACGGCCATGCCGACAGACAACTCAGGTACGAACTTTTAGAGGACATCCAGTCGCATATGCTAGGCCATCAACCACTAATCGTGGGAGGAGATTTTAATTGCATCTTAAGTAGGAAGGATAGAAAGAGGAATGATGAGGAGTTTAAAGTAGATAAAACATCAACTTTATTACAAGACATGTGCCGGACATTTAAACTGGTGGACTGTTTCAAATCCATACATCCAGGAGAGGAGGGCTTCACCTGGTTCAGTAGTGACAATGCCAGAGCCTCTCGAATAGACTACATATTTACGAGGGGTTTAGCACAGAGTGATGCAAGATTAATTCCAGTTTTTTTTTCGGATCACTTGCTACTGTCCTGCTCTTTCTCATTTCCTTCAGGTATGACTGTTGGGAAGGGTTTGTGGAAGTTAAACTGCTCCCTGCTGGAGGATGAGGCTCTAGCCGCACAATACAGGGAGCTGTACAAAGACTGGCAGACCCTTCAAGACTCGTATGATTCACAAGCACAATGGTGGGAAATGACAAAGAAACGAACACAGACCTTTTTTAAAAATGCAGGGAAAAACAAGAAACTCAAAGAGATGAAACGCATGTCGGGACTACAAAGAAGACTCCAACGCTATTTCATCCTAACAGAAAAGGGGATGGACTTTAATGATGAAATCAAAGAGACCAAACAAGAACTAAACGCTTTGGCGGAAATAAAGAGCAAAGGCATCATAATAAGAAGCAGAGAAAGAGAAATAGAAGAAGGGGAAAAATGTACACGCTACTTTTTCAAAAAAATTATGGGCAAAAATGAGGGGATTTTTAAACTTCAAAACGAAAACGGGCAAATAACAAAGGAAAGTAGTGAAATAACCAGATTGGTCGAAGACTACTACAAAAAATTATTTGAAAAGAAAGAAACATATGAGAATGAAATGGGGCATGTATTAGATCATATTTCAAGATCAGTGCGTCAAGACCCACCCCTTTTTAACATCGGACTTTACCCAAGACCAACTGAATGATTGCATAAAGACTATGAAAAAAGGCAAATCACCCGGGGAGGACGGACTCAACCTCGAATTTTACCGGACTTTTTGGGATATTTTAGCACCAGATCTGTTAACTGTTTTTAACGAATTTTCCAGTTGAGACCATATGCCAGACAGTTTCAGAATCGGGATAGTTACTCTATTGCACAAAAAAGGAGACAAAATTGACTTAAAAAACTGGCGACCCATAACGCTTTTAAACGTGGACTGTAAAATTTTCAGCAAGCTTCTAGCAACACGAATATCTGTTGTCTTGGGAGACTTGGTTGATCCAGACCAAACCTGTGCCATTGTGGGAAGGAAGATCAGCGACAGTCTCATGCTGATCCGTGACACCATTTGTTATGCAAGAGACAGAAACATGCGACTAGCGGTCCTAAACCTAGACTTTGAAAAAGCCTTTGATCGAGTCTCGCACCAATACCTCTTCAGGGTATTGTAAAAATGTGGTTTTCCCCAAAAATACATCAATTGGGTAGGACTGCTATACCGAGACATCTACAGCAAATTCATGATTAACAGGAATTTATCGGAAGCAATCGAGATCAACTGCGGTGTACGTCAAGGTTGCCCTATGTCTCCCCTTCTCTATGTTCTTTGCATTGAACCTTTGGCACAAATGTTAAGAAAAGATAGATTTGTCGAAGGCATCAATATCCCAGGAAGTGGGGGACAAATTACCAAGTGTGTTTTGTACATGGATGATTTTAATATTTTGTGTACTGACCGCGCATCTGTTGAAAGAGCCCTTGACTTGACTGACCTGTTTGGGAGGGCGTCTGGGTCAAGGCTAAATAGAGAAAAATCACAAGTGAAGTTTTATGGAATGTGGAAAGAGACAGAAAAGGCAGGACTCCCGCTGACGGTGTTAAAGACAGACCAGAAAATCCTAGGGATAAAATTCAATGCGGATGGAGGAGGCGAGACCAACTGGGATGACGTGACAAGGAAAGTTAAGCAAAAACTTGTTTTTTGGTCACTAAGAAAACTGACAATAGAGGGGAAGGTCCTAATCATCAAAGCGATCATCCTCCCAATGCTTTTGTCAATCAGTTTAATTTTTATGCCTAAAAGAAACGTGCTGTTACAAATGGACCGAGCCATCTTTCGCTTTGTCTGGGGCTCAAAGTGGGAAAGGATAAAAAGAGATACAATGAAAAAGAAAAAGGAAAAAGGGGGGAAAGGAGTGCCTGACCTCCAGCTTTTCCTGGGAAGCAAATATGTCTCTCTCCACTTCCAAAACGCTGTGGGCCCACCCAACAACCCGAAAAGTCAAGCAATGACCCGTTTTTGGATGGGCTCATATTTGCGGAAGCTAAAGCTTGTACCAGACAATCGTTTGATTCCAGTTTCGTTTAACTTGCCACCAACACATCTCTTTATTCGGGTTTTTTTGAAGAAGTTTGATTTGGAAACACAAGAATGTCACACTTTACAAAACCACAGGGCCCTTATTGCTATTGTGCAAGAGCGAGCTACAGTAAGCCCTGTGCGGGGGCTTGCGTTTGGCGATTCCACAACGGTTTGGAGCAACGTCAATCATCCTGCCCTCCCAAACAGACTAACGAGACTTGTCATGGATGGTGGCTCATGAAGTTCTCCCAGTCAGAGCTGTAATGCACCACCGAGGAATGTCAGCGACTTCGACGTGCCCTCGACCTGGCTGTGGCGCCCAGGAGTCGGTGAGGCACCTTTTTTGTGAGTGCAGCGCTGCCAAGGTCTTGTGGACAATGGCCGAACAACTAGGAAAGTTCCCGGACTTGCCAGCAGGAGAGGTCCCTGATGCACAGTACGTGCTTTACGGGGTGATTCGGTCGAGGAGGCATCGGAACGACTTTGCCAGGGACTGGCTCACTCTCGCCGCCATCAAGGACGCCATCTGGACCTCCAGAAACCTGCTGGTATGGAGGTGCAGGCAGATCCCCCCCGTGGCTGTGCTCCAAATGGCTGCAGATACCATACAATCTGCGAGCGGCGGGCCTAGGACGCAGCCATAAAGAAGCCTCGTCTGTACCCACCCGGAGGGGGGAGCCGGAGCTACGCTGTGGGAGTCCCGGCAGCAACGGCCTGGGTTGTGGAACCCAGAAGGGAGAGGACCCACACAGAAGGGAAAGGACCCACACAGAGGACTGGAAGAATGCTGCTTGGGAGGGTGGGATGGCAGAGCTATGCCCTTGCACAATAGTATTGCCTTTTACACGCTGGTTAACTACTGTTAAAAGAAAATAACTCTGAAATTGTTTAATTGATGTTGGAAATGTCAGGAAAAAATGTTAAAACGTCATATCGTCACGTCATATTGTCAAATATAAAAAAATTGTGAATATGCTTGATGGCTGTGTTTTGCTGCTGTTGGTGTCGGTGGATTTGTTCAGACCGAGGACAATCGACTTTGGCCTGGACGGATCTATTGACACTAACAAAGATGTTATATAATGAAATTGTGAATATGTTTGATTTTCGAGAAGGTTTGTTCAAACCTCACTTTGTGTTTGCTGTTAAAAACGTAATATTGGAATATAATATTGTGAATGTGCTTAATTGCTGTTGAGATTGTCATGATTGTTTTCTGTTTTTAGTGTCAATAAATGTGTTCAAACCCAAAAAAATCTATTGACACTAACAAAGATGTCATATAATGAAATTGTGAATATGCTTGATTGCTAATAGGATTTTCGAGAGGGGTTGTTCAAATCCTCACTTGTTTGCTGGTAATAACATCATATTGTAACATAATATTGTGAATGTGCTTGATTGCTGTTGTGATTGTCATGATTGTTTTTTTTGTTATTAGTGTCAATAAATTTGTTCAAACCAAAAATATATATTACATACACTTCTAGTCAGTGCAACTTTTGCAGTCACTCACTTCTCCTGGTCCCCAGCTAAACTCCTCTCTCCTACTCCAGAGCCAGCAATAGGCTCTCTCCGCGGCTTCCCCCACCCTTTTGGCAGCTGCCTTCCTCTCCTTTCCACTTATTCCCAGAGCTGTTAATGTGTCCCATACAGACTGTGCTGGGAAGCCCCTGCACCTGACCTCCACTGGGAATAGCCAGGTCTGCCATCCCTTGTACCTGCAGTGTTGGACCAGTTCTTGATATTTGGCGTTTTTCCTTTCATGGGCTTCGCTGCATCCTTCTTCCCAGGGTACAGTTAGCTCAATCAGGATGATTTTTTGAGCCTCTTCTGACCAAATCACGATGTCTGGCCTCAAGGAAGTTTGGACTACCTAGGAAAAGTGTAATTTCCTTCCCAGGTCTCCCCTCATCTCCCACGCTGGTGTTGTTTGCAGGAGGCTCTTTTTGGTCTTTTGGAGGATGCTGGTTTCTCCCTTTCCCTTATGAACTGGATGGAATGTATTGGACTGGGTTGACGTTGGTGCTTCTTCCGCCTTTCCTGCTCCAAGATGTAAGCCAGTGCACCGAGGACCTTGTCATGGCGCCAGCGGTATCTGCCCTGGCTAAGAGCAATCTGGCATCCTGCCAGAATATGCGCCAGTGTCCCTCTCCCACCACATAGCCTGCACTTTTGGTCCTCCCTCAACCCCCACCTGTACAGGTTGGTTGGTGTTGGAAGGGTATCGTACACTGACCGGAGCAAGAAAGAGATCCGGAACGGTTCCAGCCTCCAGAGTTCTGGCCAGGTGATCCTTCGCTTTGGTAGGTCCCACTTTGTCCAGGCTCCTTGGACTCCAAGCTCCACCGCCCTGGACCACCTGCCTTCTTCCTCCAGTTGACGGACCTCGGCCTGCACCATGTCTCTCCTCTGCCTTAGATCAGCTTTTGACCATTGCTGGAAATCAGTAGGCCCTAGTCCCTGACGCCCTATGCATGCATTTCCGATGACATCTTTCAACCTGAGCCTGCCTTCTGCCTGATGTACTTGGCTGTCTGCTGCCCATTTACGCCCCGATCTTATAATCACGCCCGCGTCCTAACCACATCGTCGCTGTAATCTTTTAGCATCTTGACAGCCCTACACTTGGCCACCTTGAACTCTACAACTACCAAAGACAGGGGAAACTGCAGCTGCCCCGACCTGATGTAAAGCCCTAATGATGTGAAGTTTGGTGGAATCCCAAGCCACCTACAGAGATGTTTATTTGCCCTCCTCTCAATTCCTTCGACCGCCGTCATAGAGATTTCATAGATCGTTAGCAGCCACATAAGTCTTGGTAGGAGACCGTACTGGAACAACCAAGTCTTGAACTTGCCTGGTAGGTCTGATCGCTCAATCCTTTGCAGCCACTCATCAGCCTGCTCTACTGTCCTGAGAACGCTGCCCCTCTGGCCCAGAGATTAATCGTACCACTTTCCGAGGCATTTTATTGGGTTATCTTTGATTGATGGTATGTTTTCGCCTTGGATTCAAAGTTGAAATCTGCTTGTGACCTTCCCACTCCTGATCACCATGCTTCTTGACTTTCTAGACTTGTATTTCATCCGAGCCCAGGTTGCTACCTCGTCAAGTGCCTTCAGGATCCATCTTGCTTGCACATAAATTATTGCTGTAATAGTGAGGTCGTCCATAAAGCATCTCAACCGAGGTTGACATATGCCAGACCTCGTCATCGGCCCTCTGGTCTCCTTCACCGCGGCAGTGATGAGTAGATTCATGCCCATAACAAACAGGATGGGGGAGATGGTGCAACCCGTGACGATCCCCTTCTCCAAGTCTTGCCACTGGGTGGTAAATTGGGTGGTTTGGAACCGAAACTTGAATCCACTGAAGTAGGAGGTGATCATTCCCCTTATGTGCTGTGGGATATGGTAATGCTCCATAACAGTGTTGATGAGATCATGGGCAATTAACCCATATGCATGGTCCAAGTCTAGCCAGACGACTGTTCAGTCTCCTTTGCTTTCCTTGGCCTCGCGGATTAACTGGCTGATGGTGCTTGTGTGCTCCAGACATCCAGAGGACCCTGGGATACCACCCTTCTGGATTGATGTGTCGATATATTTGTTCTTGACCATGTACGTTGTCAGCCTCTGTGCCAGGACTGAGAAGAACATCTTACATTCGACACTTAGTAGAGAAATTGTTCCAAATTGGCTTATGTTAGATGAGTCTTTTTCCTTGGGCTCTCTTCCAGGATGTTGGAATTATGCCCTTTATCCAAATTCTCCGCAGTAGTTTCCATAGCCTGCGTAGAAGCATTGGACATCTCTTGTACACTTTGTAAGGTATACGCTGGGTCCCGGGGCAGATGATGACCGGGCCTTTTTCCCAACGATGGCTCCTTAGTGTTGAGCTTCTCCTCCGGGGTTTTGCTGCTTCCAATCCTTGGGTGGATGTCCAAGGCTTGGCCTCGAAAGGTGTCCCTGTGACTTTCTTTAAGGAAACCTACTGTTTCTTTTGGGCTGGTCAGTCTCCCAGATCTTGCTTCCCCCAACAAGGTTTGGGTGAACTTGTACGGGTTCTTGGTGAACTGAGAACGTTTGACCTCCTTTTCCTTTCTCAGTCTCCGAGACCTCTCTGCCCTTCTTAGTCTGCAAAATTACCCTTGAAGTCCAGTGGTCAAGTCTTTTATGCCCTCCTTCTCTCTAGGCCTGGTATGTTTGTACTGCAAGTTGGGAGCCTTGATTTCCCTATATTCAGATTCAGATCTACTTTATTGTCATTCTAGTACACGTGTATACAGAACGAAATGTTGATACATCAGACCCGTACAGTTTCCTTGAATGTACAGATATAAATAAAATGTTGTATTGAGTTGGAGTATTGAGTACTAATAATATACTAAATAATTATGGCTATGTATAGTATTTTACAGTAGTGCAAATTAGGGTGGTCCTTAATGGGGGTCGAAATTTTTTTTTTTGAAATATTGGGCTCTGACCCCCCGCATATGTTCTTATATCGATAAAAACACACTGTGTGCAATTTTGAACAATTTGGATAATATTTAGAGGTAGCTCAACGACTTTGAAATTTCCCAAAATGGTAAAATTTTGGCAATTTTCGAGAAAAAACGGAAATTTTAACCCTATGTGTACGGCGTTTTAGAACATCCAATTTCAGTCCATTGCTTATAATTGTAACACAAGAAAAGTTACAAGTAACTTTGTACACTAGGTCTGATATAATGTGCGAAAAATCCTTATTTTTCATACCAAAATTTCAGAGGCCTTGAGCGACCTCTAAATATCCTTTGATTATGATGAAACTTTGCCTAATTACGTTTTGTATATATTGGAACATATTCAAGGGGTCAGAGCATGAAATTTTAAAAGTCGAAAAATAAGGACCACCCTAGTGCAAATAGTGCAAGAGGAGCAGCTTACCAGATGTGCAAAATGGGCAGTCAGGTAAACAAGTCAGGTAAACAGTAACAATAACACTGTAAGTACAATAGTGCAGAGAAACAGATGTGCAAGGAGTGGCTAGCTATAAAGAACTGCCAGTAGTTCAAAAAAGTCAAACAAAACCAACAGATATACAGATTAGCAGCAGTTTAGATTTACTATGTGTTTGATTGACCATTTAACAGTCTAATGGCCAGGGGGAAAAGACTATTGTGGAACCTGGTGGTCCTGCACCGCACACTGCAGTACCTCTTCCCAGAGGCTAGCAGAGTGAACAGTCCATGATGGGAGTGAGAGGGGTCCCTGATAATGTTCTTAGCTTGGCATAGGCAGCGCTTCTGGCCAATGTCCTGAATGGAGGAGAGAGAAGTCCCGATGATTTTCTCTGCTGTCCTCGTCACCCTCCTCACACTACCCCAGTCGGAAGCGCTGCAGCCTCCACACCACACAGAGATACAGCTGGTCAGGATACTCTCTATGGTGTGATGAGGGAGGGTGGGGGCAGGTGGGCTTTCCTCATCCTCCGCAGGAAGTACAGGCGCTGCTGTGCCCTCTTCACCAGTGATGCAGTGTTTACGGACCAAGTGAGTTTGTTTGTGATGTGCACCCCTAGGAACTTGATGCTGCTGACAACCTCCACAGCCTTGTTGTTGATGAGAAGTGGGGCATGGTTGGGCTGGTTTTTCCTGAAGTCGATAATGATCTCTTTAGTTTTGTCAACATTCAGGACCAGGCTGTTGTCCCTGCATCAGCCCACCAACTGCTCCAGCTCCTCTCTGTAGGCCAGGTCGTTGTCGTCCCTGATGAGGCCCACCACTGTTGTGTCGTCCGCAAACTTCACGATGTGGTTTGTGGCTGACCTAGGGACGCAGTTGTGTGTCATCAGGGTGAACAACAAGGGGCTCAGGACACAGCCTTGGGGGGAGCCAGTGCTGAGGGTGATGACATCGGAGATGTTCTGACTAATCCGCACTGACTGGGGTCTGTCAGTGAGGAAGTCCAGCATCCAGTTCCGCAGGGGGGTGTTGAAACCCAGGAGTCTCATTTTGTCTACCAGGTGTTGTGGGATGATGGTGTTGAATGCTGAACTGAAGTCCAGGAACAGCATCCGCACATGGGTGTTCTTCTCCTCTAGGTGCTTTAGGCTCAGGTGAAGCGCAGAGGAGATGGCATCCCCGGTGGAGCGGTTTGTCTGGTAGGCAAACTGAAAGGGGTCGAGTGAGGAGGGGAGACTGGAGGTGATGCGCTCTTTAACCAGTCTCTCAAAGCACTTCATTATGATGGGAGTCAGTGCAACGGGCCGGTAATCATTCAATGATAAGATCTAGGGGTTCTTTGGCACTGGGATGATGGTGGCAATCTTGAAGCATGATGGTACCGTGGCTTGGTCTAGCGAGGTGTTGAAAATGTCTGTTAGTACACAAGCCAGCTGATCGGCGCACTCCCTAAGGACCCGCCCTGGAATGTTGTCCGAGCCTGGAGCCTTCCGTGTGTTGACCCTTCTCAGGGTCTTCCTCACGTCAGTTGAGTCCAGGAGGTGTGCTCTTTCGTCCTGATGTGGAACCGCTTTCGCTGCAGGGGTGCCATTTTGTGCCTCGAACCTCCCAAAGAAGTTGTTGAGGTCATTCAGAAAGTCCATGCTAGTGTCCTGCACTGGGGCGGTGGTTGGCTTGTATCTGGTGATGGCCTGAATGCCTTTCCACATATCCCTGGTGTTAGTTGTGCTGAGGAAATGGTCCTGGATTTTTTGACTGTGCGATCGCTTTGCTAGTCTGATAGCACGGTTCAGGTTAGCTCTCGCTGATATTAGCGCCTCCTCGTCACCAGATTTAAAGGCAAGGTTCCGTACCTTTAGCAATTTGCGTATCTCAGCAGTCATCCAGGGCTTCTGATTGGCACGGGTCCAGATGGTTTTGGTATTGCTGACGTCTTCTGCGCATTTACTGATGTAGGCTGACACAGACATGGCGTACTCATCTATATTTATTTTGTTGTTGTAAGTGGCAGCCGATTTAAACATGTCCCAATCTGTGCATTCAAAGCAGTCCTGTAGTGCCTCCATTGCCCCCTCAGTCCACACCCTCACCTACTTCACTGTAGGTTTTTCTCTGGTCAGCAGGGGCTTGTATGCAGGAATTAGCATAACAGTAAGGTGATCTGATCAGCCAAGGTGGGGGCGGGGGGCTGCTCTCTATGCTCCTCTGATATTTGTGTAGGCCAAGTCTAATGTGTTCCTACCTCTTGTAGCAAAGTCGACATGCTGGTGGAAATGCGGGAGAACTGTTTTCATGTTGGCCTGGTTAAAGTCCCCCGCCGCAATAAAAATGCATTCGGTGTAAGCATGCTGCAGTTCACTCACAGTTCGGTAGAGAACATCCATTGCCTCCTTAGTATTAGCGCACGTACACGGCAGTAATGGTGGTAGCACTAAACTCCCTCGGTAGTTAGAAGGGTCTGCAGATCACCTACAAAAGTTCAATGTCTCGTGAGCAGTGATTCGAGATTATCTTAGCATTTCTACACCAGTTGTTGTTGGTATAAATGCATAGTACGCCACCCCTGCTCTTACCGGTGAGCTCGCCGCTTTTATCAGCGCGGAAAGCAGTTAGCACCACAATGCTAACAGCTTCATCCGGGATAGATGAGTTTAGCCATGTCTCCGTCAGAATTAAAGCGCAACAGTTCCTCATCTCGCGGTTCGATGTAAGTTCCACTTGTTAATGGTCCAGTTTGTTGTCTAGGGAGCGAACGTTGGAGAGGAAAATGGATGGGAGAGGCGTTTTGAAAGGTTTAGCCTTCAGCCTAGCCGTTAGCCCGGCTCGACAACCTCGCCTCCTCCCCCGGTCACAGCGCCTCCTCTTGCCACTTTTCTTCGCTGCTTTGTAGGCCGCTGGGTCTTGTTGACGTAGCACTCCGAGGCTAAGTAAACACTCCAGAGTGATCGTAGCAACGAGCGCTGGATTTCTGGATGTTCGCATATCCAGCAAAAAACTGCGATCGTATATTAATCTGCAGTTAGAGTTGTCTTTGTTTGCCCTCAAAAACTGAGTCGAAGACTGGGGTTTTTGACCAAAATGTAAGAAACTGTTGGGAGCAGATGCAGCCGCAGCCGTACAGGGCGCCGCCATTTTGCTTTTTATATATATATATATATATATATATATATATATATATATATATATATATATATATATATATATATATATATATATATATATATATATATATAACTCATCTAATTAGCTGCACCGCTTATCCTCAGTAGGGTCGCGCGGGTGCTGGAGCCCATCCCAGCAATTATCAGGCAGTGGGCAGGGGACACCCTGAACTGGTTGCCAGCCAATCGCAGGGCACACAGGGACAGACAACTCACTCGCTCATTCACACCTAGGGACAATTTGGACCGGCCAATTCACCTGATATGCATGTCTTTGGAATGTGGGAGGGAAACCGGAGTGCCCGGAGGAAACCCACGCAAGCACGGGGAGAACATACAAACTCCGCACAGTAAGTCCAGTAGCTGGATTTGAACCCACACAGGAGGTTCCCAAGACCTTAGAACTGTGCCGCACATATATATATATATATATATATATATATATATATATATATATATATATATATATATATATATATATATATATATATGTTAGCGCTTGTGCGGCACAGTTCATGTCATGGGAACCTGTCGTGGGTTCAAATCCAGCTCCAGACTTCCTGTGCGGAGTTTGTATGTTCTCCCCGTGCTTGCGTGGGTTTCCTCCGGGCACTCCGGTTTCCTCCCACATTCCAAAAACATACATTTCAGGTGAATTGGCCGGTCCAAATTGTCCCTAGGTGTGATCGAGCGAATGAGTTGTCTGTCCCTGTGTGCCCTGCGATTGGCTGGCAACCAGTTCAGGGTGTCCCCTGCCCACTGCCCGGAGATGGCTGGGATGGGCTCCAGCCCCCCCGCGACCCTAATGAGGATAAGCGGTACGGCTGATGAGATGAGATATATATATATATATATATATATATATATATATATATATATATATGTAAAAAAAACGGGAATACTACTCTTAAAATACTTTACAAATACTTCTACAGAAATACTACAAAATACCACTAAAGTAAAACTACGGAACTTCAACAACAAATCTACAGATATACCACAATATACAATAAACACTTTAAAACTAAATATCAAATATAGTGTTTAAAACAAGGACCCAATATAGTATTTGGATTAATTGTGAACGTTTTAAAGCCAATTTGATGAATCTAATCTGTTTAAAAACGATTATAAAGAAATATAATATGTAGATGTCTGCATGTATATTTAGTCATAAATGAAAAAGAATGTACAGGTTTCCATGATCCTTTGGCCACATTTTTTAACTCAATGAGGCCTGCGACTCTAATTAGTTGCCTGTTAAGGGAAAAGGGCGAAAGAAATAGAAAAATAGATCCATGGATTTAAAAAAGTACAACTCAATGGACGATTTGTTGTAGTTTTAGAATATTGCCAGCAAGGGGCGCTACTGTCGTGTTGTTGTACTTATTCGGTATTCTCCAATTTTTCAGGTGCTGCAATGGAGCACTTCCGCTTTCGGGCACTGGAATTCGTAGCCAATATGACGTCACTCATTCTGTGTTTCAGCCTTATTTTTCACCGGGAGCTACGAGGCGCGGAGTGTAATTCCACACAGATGCAGTTTTTCGCACTATGCAACGCGTTTAAAAGCGTACTAACGACGCTCGTTTATTGAGCAGATGGAAGACGTGGAAGGTAAGGAATTAGTTCAGGTTCAAGATGGCTCGAAATGATTTATTGTTGCTATTTTAGCAAGAAGCATCAATGTATTGCGCTTGTATATTTTTCGTACCCGATCGATTCGAGTGTTTGTTTTATTCAACAATTGGGATTTGATTTGTGTGTTGCAGATACAGACGAGTGTTATTGTGCGGGATGTGGAACGAGAGTCCACGAGCCGTTCCGCATGAAGGTCTTGCAAGACACTTGGCACGGCGCCTGCTTCCAGTAAGTTGAAACATCAGAAGCGCATCTGAGCTTTGCGGTGATGCCCATCAATCGTGGCTGGCTTGAAATTAATGTTTTGTTTTGCAAGAATGTTACACAACGCTTTCGTGGTCATCATGTCATTGTTTTGGGCTTGTCCTTGAAGACAATCTCCGAAGCTTCTGTCATAGACTAAACAGGAGTGATGTTGGTTGCGTTGTCAAAGTAGGACTTTACCGTGTCACACTGCTCAATGGCAGTTACAAAGGGTAGGCAGATATATTCAAATATCCATGTTATGGATACTAAGCAAGTACTTGGATCGGGGATCTTTCCCTAACCTAGCACCCTCGGCCACTCTATATGTTTATGCCTGAGTACGTCTTGCTGCTACATCCCGCCTGGCAGACAGGGGACAGGGCTAAACCTATGCGCCCACCTGTACCAGATGCTTAAGAAGCGCTGCGTTGCCTGGACTGTTTTTTTCAACTATACAAAAGGACAATGCCAGGTGTATTATGTGTGCTAAAGTTGTCTGTCACTGTGGCAACATCACAAATTGACACGAACACATGAAAAAAGCTCACCCTGCAGAAAGCAACAAGCTGTTACCAAAAAAATGTGAAGATGTAACAAAAACCTTTAAATCTGTTGTCACTAACTATAGCAATAGAGACAATGGACTCTTTTTGCATTACTGACTTTTGTTCTGAAACAGCTCAACTAGAAATCATTCTGTTTTTTATACAGTTTAAGTTTGCTCTGTACTTATTTAATAAAAATGAAACAATTTTAGTGTCTAATATGTTTATTTCGTGTTTATCGTAATTCGAAACAAACTCAAACAGGAAATGTTCAATTATTCAATGATCACATCCTTTCCAAGCGAAATGTAGGTGTATTAGATCAGTGTCGATTAATACTACCATGTATTTACTTGGATCAGATCGATACCAAAATACCCTGTATCGCCCACCCCTCGTGGTTACAGCAATTGGAATCCAGACTGAACATTGGTCAGCGGCTTGTGCCATGTGCTTTACTTTGATGAGTGATAACGAGTAGTTGAAGTTGTATTTGTGAGTAATACATTGTACTACCTTTTCATGGGAGAATACAACTTGTAAGGCTGGTGATCCTACATGTATGTACACTGAAGTATAATTTGCATTCTCTTGCCTGCTTTTAGAAAAGATTGCCTCTGCTGATGAGAAAATGATGACACAACCCTTGCAAAGTCTAGTGTGAGAATTAATTATCAACTACTGTGGTATTTTGTGAGATGCCCGTGGACATGTCCATCCATTTACTCTCCTGCTTAGCTTATTTAGGGAGGCAGTGAAGACGGAAGATAGCGTAACAGACAGATTTGTATAGTACCCTTCTGAAATGGACCCTAAATGTACTATTCACTTGTATTTTTATGTAAAATGTCACATGTAAAGTCGCGTTACATTTATTTGTGTAGCCCTTAATCACAAAAAGTCTTAAAAGTTTGAACACACCTCCATTATAACGTTCCCCGATCTGGAACCTACAAGAGGGCAAGGAAAGAATAAAAAAACGTCATCATGAGGAAAAATAAGAATTACTCCTTCCAGGATGAACAGGCTGCAATGGATGTTGCAAGGGCATCAACAATAGACATTGGTAATAACTGAAATCATGCAAAAAGTCCAATTGAGAGCAACAACAAGACAAAGTGCATAACAAAGTGTGCGTGTAAGGCAGGGGTCGGGAACCTATGGCTCGCGAGCCATATATGGCTCTTTCTATGAGTACCTGTGGCTCGGAGACAAATTTGATTGCATGCAAATTTTCTCCATCTCGTCCAAAACGTAAGCTATTAATCCTGTTTAAAGACTCGCAAAGCCAAACCAAAGCTGACATAAATATTGTGCTTGGCAGTATATATAGGGCACGTTTTTCACTACAGTTTACAGTCAAGGTGTTACACGAAAAAAAAAAGAAAAGAAAAAAAAAACCTTGTTCTGGCTGTACATCGCTAAAGAATCCGTTATATAAAACCTCACTATATTATCTGTCTTCAGTGTTCAGATACCTTATGATGAATCCACAGAACACACTGTAAATACGCCAAAACACCGGAAGAGAACTTAAAGTTTTTTGATTGGGTGAGTGGGAGGGATGGGTGGAGCTATGCAAAAAGTGCAAGCACTCCCTCCCATCTCTCGCCCTACGTCTGCGCCATAGATAAGCACATCAGGCTCCCTGTTTGCAGAATGTTGTGACGTTTTTACAAAATAACTGCTTACATCTGGTTTTGAAACCAATATGTGTGGAAAAAAAAGGGTCAAAATGAGTTAAACCGATCTTGAGTAATTGCAAGAAAGACACAAGTTTAAAGTGGTATGTTTGCTGATTTTGGGACACGGGCTCTGGCATTATTCTCTTTTCATAATTTTTATCAAATCATCAAAAATAAATGTGCTGAAGACTAAGCTTTTGTCTGTGGCGCGGGTTTAGCAATTTAGTAAATTTGTCTCATAATATATGGTGTGGCTCTTTCCCAAAATAAAATTAATATATTTTGCTTTTATGGCTCTTTGAGTCAAAAAGGTTCCCGACCCCTGGTGTAGGGATACTATTCTCATTTCATTCATTCATTTAAAAAAAAAAATATTTCAGGCCGTTGTATTCTTTGTGTACATGTGTAAATGTGACCTATGGAATGATCTGCATTTATATAGCGCTTTTCAAGTCAATGACTTCCCAAAGCGCTTTACAGTGTGCTTCACATTTCCCAATAGCGGCCTTGTATTGCAGCCATGTAAGACGCTAACCTGCTTATTGGGGGTATTAGGGGTTCAGTGGCTCTACCTCCTGAGCTACAGCCGCCCCCGAAACAGAAATAAAAAAGAACGCCTGAAAGGAAGGGGGACAAAGAAAATGCATTAAATCCCACCCATTTTCTCATATGTACAAAACTTGAACCAATTATATTAATTCAGCTGCCACTTTTGTTGAACTGATATTCCTAATTATTTGACATTTTTTGCCTTTAAAGGGCTGTACAAATAAACATGACCTGACTTTGACACCACGTGGCAATTCTTATTTATGTTAGCTCTTAGCATGTGCAGACTTTTCCACGCCCTCAAGCATCCATTTACACTTAATCTTACAGATAACGGCAGACCACTAAACAAAATTGTTGCAAAATTTATTATAACAAGTTGGAATTCACTCACACTTTGGTGTACTCTTTGGAGCTGTGAATTGTGTAACACAAAGTCGAAAGAAATGAGTCATTTCGATGTTTGGATGGCAATATATAGGTTATCTTACATTATTACATTCCTCCAAACGATGATGATTATTTATCATCTTACTGGACTGTACTGTTGTCTAGTTGGGAAATTATTTGAGCTAGAGCCAAAGCTTAAGCAGAGTACCTTTAACCTAATAGACTTTACTCCTCACTTCTATAAGTCAACATCTGGCTCTGCTTCACATCATGTCGAACTTTTTCCTTTTCCTCACCTGCATCTTACGCAGTACGTCTATTTCCTCATCACATTTTTGGTGCGCAATATCTTTGAGAAAAAAAGGTTGGAAGATGGATAGAGAGATAGATCGATAGATACTTTATTCATCCCTGAAGGGAAATTCACATTTCCAGCAGCATCCCTAAGATGAGAACAATACAATAATAAAGCAAAAAGAATACAATATACAAATACCCAGTGTGACGTGCAAATGCCCACTGTAACGTGTTATATAGAATATCTAAATAGAATAGAAGAAAACTATTGTGAGATTAAAAGGAAGTTTTACTACTTTTTGGGCTTTTTGTATGGCTCCAATTTTCCCTCCAAGCTATGCGTGTGCACAATTTCGTACTGCTCAGAACTTGTCAACGCACAAGAAAATTTGTCCAGCACATAAGAAAGCAGGGTATGAAATTGCGAATTCAATAGCAAATACAGCCACAATTACAGTGCATTGGGTAAAAATAATGTGTATTCCCTCTGTGTTTTTTAAAAACGCCGTATTTTTAAGTCAATGTCAGCATGAGATTGAGTAAATGAAAGTAAGCGCGCATGTAAGCTCGACTTTTTGTGCCAGGAGAGGGGGGTGAGTAGAGAGGTGGCGGGATGCCACGGAGGAGCTAGTCACCGCTCTTGAACTGGTCGATCAGCCCCATCAAAATGGGCTTTAGACACACACCCATCCCCCTACCGGAAGCCTGATCCTTTTAAAAAATGTATAATTATTATATTATTCATTATCACAAAGAAATTAAAATATAAAGAGACATGTGTGGTTTACTCTATTAATCCCTGTACAATTACATTACGTAGCTGCGTGACCTAATTCACCTGCATGAATGCACCAATGTTGCCGCGCAAGTTTCTGTCTCTTTTTCGAGAAACATCTCTTTCAGCTCGGCTCACATAATATTATGCACAAAATTACTTGGGAAAAGGGGGAAATAAAGCAAAAAAAAGAAATGAACAAAAAAAGAAACAATGAAAAAGAAAAAATGTATACATAGAAAATGTTAGTGTAATGTAGCAAAATATACTTTTTCCTGTAAAAGTTGTTGTAAAACAACTGACAAACGTTTGTGGGCCATGCAACATTTCCAATAGTACATTAGTCAATTCATTAAAATGTGAAAAAATAATATACCATTCCCGGAAACTTGGCAAAATTTCACTTGATTCAAGTTTTGTACCTGTTTGATGATGATTCAATTGTCACAAGCAGGGTTGATGTTCCAAGCGATGTTCACAGACTTTGTGGGATTGCTCAGACTTGTGGAAGCTTGGATAAAACATTGGATGGCTCTGACATTCTTAAAGTCTTCATTACATGTTTAGCGTGGCGTGCATTGCCTAATTTCATTGTAAACAATGCTAGCTACGTTCTTGACAATGTAGACAATTTCAATTCTCTTGACTTTTGAAGCTAATTTTCAAAGAGAAACTCAACCAATTCCTATTAAGAAAAAAATGATTGTAATGGCTTTGAAAACACAAACGTTGTATCTAATGTTGTCTTTAATAGGTTGAAAAGCGAAACTTCTAAATACATCTTTCCAAGGTCGTAGAAAAAACGTTTATTATTATTATTTGTATTTATATGTATATATGTATTTCAACCACATTACACAGGCTGAACCAGACAACTATTTTTTGACTTAATTTGGTCCTTATTGAATGGGTTAATTATTTTGACTAAATATTGTTGAAACGGGGCCAGACTATATTTAGGCTAATATCCAAATCTGAAAGATCTCTGGTCTTAAGTGGGTTTAGGCTAGTAGGCACTTTTCAGCCATATACCATATTATTGTATATATATTGTATTAGGGTTGACTTATGCCTTAAGAACATCTCATCAGATTCCAATTGTAAATATATATATATATATATATATATATAATAAATAAAAAATGTATATGTATGCAAGTTTCACAAAGAGACGGACGCTTTCCATCTTTTTCTTTGTTTTTTGAGGACATTTGGATGAATATTACAAATCATGGCGGTGAAAGTTATCTCCAATGAAACTATCTCACAGAAATAACTGCATACTATCCTTAGCCATCCCCCTTTAGCCTTACTTCAGGCAAATACACTCGAGTCAAGGCAACCATGTCCTTATTTAAGAGGTTGAGTTGCTCTCCCTTCTGTATTACACACAATTGCTCGTGTCCATCTGCTACCTAGCTGAGATGCTAATTTTTGATTTCATGTTGTCTGTTGCTGAGCCACTTTCACAATTTATACACAAATGCTTGGTAAGATATACGTGCGTGGGATGGATGCAGTGTCACTTCTATAAATATGCCAATTTCTTAAAACGTTGGCACCATTTCAACATAATACTTTTAAATTGGTTTGTTTATAAACAAATGGGATTGAGCCTGCAAAGCAAGCCAAACGTTCCTAGCTTGGTGCCTATTGTCCACATTCTGCCAACAGACCACCTCCACCTCGTAGAACATTCTTACAGGCTGATGTCACTTTAGTTCCAGTCAATCTGGCAGTGTTGAAGGGCTATATGTAGCAGCACCCTCCTGCGCTATGTCTGCATTCCTAAACAACGATTCTGAGATGAGATCTGTCTGTCCCATGCGTTTGTTGTTTCGTTTGCTGCAAAAGATGTTTGCTAGTTGTTTTTTTGGGGGGGGACTTTAAATTGCCAGCAGCAGTGGCAGTTTTGATCCCGACTCAACTATAATTAGCTGTTGGAAGCTGGGCTAATAAGCGGAATCTCTGTTATAGCTCGGTCCTGTCTGGCACCTTAATGTGTAAAGTACAACACTGGCATGGAAGCATAAGTGGTGTACTTTCAGATAATTTGCATTCCTTCAAAACTAGTCTCTCAAACTCAAACTTACTTGGGGGGTGCAGGTAGAGTGGTGCCGCATCTGGTTTTCCACAAGACAAAAACATTCCACAATTCTCAAATAAGTACTTTTTTCAGCAACAAATAAGCTCCAAAGCAGGGGTCTTCAACATGGTGCCCACAGACCTATTCTGAAAATAGCTTGCCTGTGCTGGGTCATTGTGATTTTTCTAGTAAAATGTTCTTTTTTTTAATGGCTGATTGAGTCTATTTACCCGTAGCCTTACTCCCTGAAATCAACATGGTAATAACATTTTAAAAACGTATTAATTAATAAAACGTATTTAATAATAGTAAAATAGTAAAACATTGCTTTCGTAATGCATATCAAACTGGGTGCCCTTTCCGCAAATTAGTAACAAAAACTAGCTCTCAGCTTGAAAGATGTTGGAGACCCCTGCTCTAACGATCTAAAAGTAACCGCATTAAGAATTGATAAAAAAATTCGTCATAAGTAAATAATGATAGGGAAAATAGTAAGCCCCATTTGTCTTTTTATCTCGCTCTCTTTATTGCTCTCTCTCTCTCTCTTTTTCTGTCTCATGCTTTCAATGGCTAGCCCAGACTGTCAAAGACCGCGTTTAAAGCTCACCTCAGACGGAAGTCGCAATTTGAGAGCTAATTGGCACGGATGTTGCATCCATATCCAACTCGTGTGATCTGCTCCAACATACACAACCATACTAAGGTTTGGGCTTCAAATAATTGTCATGAGGGCCACAGAAAGCCCTCAGGCGTTGAGTTTGAGACCCCCGCTTTAAAACAAAAAATGCGTGTGATTTTTTGGTTTCAGGACAAGTTCTGAGATTTTTTTTCATGCCATACTTGTGACTCTATTACACCTTTGCTTATTTAGGTACAAAATAACCCAATTTGGGGCAAGAGTTGATTAATCCACTACTTTCGGTTAATTCAACACGGGTTCAGAGGAGGCTTTGTCTCTACCCTAAAATTGAGGTAGTTGTATTTTTAAACCACCCCAAAAAGTGGTTTAAAAAAAAAATTCTAATCTTATCCAAAATGGGTGTTGTTTTATACCCCAATAAGAGCAAAAGCATTTTATGTAAAACAACAAGAAATGGACAACTTTATTTCAAAGTCTCCAAAATTTGGTAGTTTCCTTAAAAAGAGAAACTCCAACGCATGTTGTTGTATTATGAATAACAAAATTGAGTAAAATGTTACCAAACAAAGTCATTAACCAAAAGAACTGCATTTTTGAAACTTACAACAAGTCTGATTGTATTGTAAAGCATTTTTTACAAGAACAAGTCTTGATTCAACCCAGATTATTTTGCACATAAAAACACCAGTATGTGTCATTTTGTTAGAAACAACCCAAAAAGTGTTTACAAGAAAAGGTCTTTTAGTCTAAAACTGGAAATTGTGTGATTTTGCAAATAACAACTCGGGAAGTATGTTACGTATGTATTCAAGTGCAGTACCCCACTGACTGTTGTATTTACACCACTGACAACCCAATCAACCACTTCATTTTATGTATCTTGGCTCCTAAAGGTGCATTGTATTACATTAAGCTTGAAACATAAATTTTAATGTAGTGTATATAAAAAACACCCCTTTAAAAATGGGGCAAGAATAAGACAGACTGACGCAGACTGAAAATAAATAGCGCTTGCGCAAAGCTGCCGCCGGCTCATCCTAAGTGCAGCCATATGTGTGCGCGTAAACAATAAAGAATGTGGACCTACAGAGAAAGCTACAACCAGAATTTGTGTCCACTCGTTTTGAAGTTGAGAGCGAAAAGGAAATTTGGCCTGAAGTCCAGGTCTTATTGCAGGGATGTCAAACTCAGACTGCAGACTTTCTGTTCTCAGGCGGGCAGATCAGTAAAATGATTTTAACTCAGAATCTTAAGCATTGTTTCTCAGAATTATGCTTTATCATTCAGACTACTTTAGGAGCCTACGCTACGAATTATAATCGTGGATGACAAGGGATCTTTTGTAAACATACCACATTTATTAAAAAACAATTGGCACTAAATGTGTTAACAAGTACATTTTAAAAATTGAGTTTTACACCTGGACCAACTCGCCACACCATACAAGCCACAAACGGAGATATGAAAAAAATATACTTGGGAGTGTTGCATTCCGTCAAAGCGCAGTGTTTACCATCCCGCCCCTTCGCACTGCCGCTCGTCTTATCGGTGGCGGCTTGCGAGTTTTCTTGGGTCGGCCCGTCCCTTCCCCGACCCCGATAGCAACCATGTCTTACCTTAGCTCGCGACCCGTCCCCTCCTGGTGTCATTGCGTTCTGACCACCATCTGAACCTAAAACAAGGCGCTAGGTACCCATCATCAGGGTTTAAAGTCTGTGCAATATTACTAAATGGACACATCACGTTGCAAAATGCGAATGTCTATTTCCTGGTACTAACTCATTCAGTTTGCATGCTGGACACCAGCTCTTTTACACATTTACACCCCTACAGCTGCTGGAGAGAGCATTTGGTATGCATTTATTTAAGTTAAAAAAAAAAAAATAATAATATATATATATATATATATATATATATATCATCTCATCTCATCTCATCTCATCAGCTGTACCGCTTATCCTCATTAGGGTCGCGGGGGGGCTGGAGCCCATCCCAGCCATCTGTGGGCAGGGGACACCCTGAACTGTTTGCCAGCCAATCGCAGGGCAATATATATATATATATATATATATATATATAATATATATACATCCATCCATTATCTGCACCGCTTATCCTCAGTAGGGCCGCGGGGGTGCTGGAGCCTATCCCAGCCATCTCCGGGCAGTGGGCAGGGAACACCCTGAACTGGTTGCCAGCCAGTCGCAGGGCACACAGGGACAGACAATTCGCTCACTCATTCACACCTAGGGACAATTTGGACCGGCCAATTAACCTAACATGCATGGTTTTTTTTTTTTTTTTGGGGGGGGGCTGTGGGAGGAAACCAGAGTGCCCGGAGGAAACCCACGCAAGCACGGGGAGAACATGCAAACTCCGCACAGGGAGGTTGGTAGCTGGATTTGAATTCATGGCCTCAGAACTGTGCCTCACACGCGCTAACCACCGCGCCGCCGTACTGCCCATATATATATATATATATATATATATATATATATATATTATATAAATAAACTTTTCATCCATCTTTCGATAGAAGTTACCTGTAGACTTGCTTCTTTTTTTGACAGACGCCTATGGCAGGCTGGATTATATAATCCAGTGAGTCGGGTTCCAGACATGGCTGTTTTATGGACTGGACACCTGGCTACAGTTCTTGAGTTCACATTCAGTTTTAGGATCTCAGCGTTTTGAATATTGTGATCTTAAATTGTGCAATTTCACAACCTGTTTTCATTTCAGCATTGCACAAATTTGTGTTTAGTTGACGATTTCTTGATTTTAACGATGTTTTTTGGCAGTAAGTCCTATTTTGGCTGAAAGCGCGTTCATTTCCATTATAAATAGTAAAATATTTGCTGGATGAATAGCAGAGCTGAGTGTGTCGTTTTAGCCCATAAAATGTTTTGCCAAATCTCTGCCAATGCCAGCAAAGTTAGGATTTTGCTGTACCGGCTGACTCTCGTTCGAGATGATCTCAAATTCTGCCCACAGCAATCTGATTGTTTGGTAAATGAAATGTGGAGAATACTCAAAGCAACAAACGCTCTGTAATTAGTGGTTGATGTATTAGCACACTTGCAGCCTGAGGGGGCCGGCGATTTATTACCACAAGAATTGTTCTGTGGATGTAGATCTTCATAGCTGATGTCATATTCTTTACTTTAACCACAAAATAGTGATTCATTATTGTCGCTAGTGATGATAGCCACATTCTTTTTTCCTTCTTTTTCGATGTATTCCTACTAATGCTTGAATTTTAATGTTGTGGTGTCAAGGTTTGAAAATATTTTCAATTTTGGGTAAAGCGGTCAAAAATGCTTGAAATTGTTGCCATTTATGACAACAGGTCTGCTTAAAAATGACGCTGCTTTCTGGTGGCTTTGCATTTTCCCCTCATGATTATTGGCAGCTGGCAATAGTTAGTATTGCGTTGTCCTATGAAGCGTCATCGCCCCCTACGTGTTGCACTAAAGAGGACGGATGCATGCTACACCAAAATAGGCCTCTTTGAAATGTTCATTAGTACAAGGATTACTTATCGATTTTGGACATTTGTTATAGCCCATGCAAAAATTAAGGTTGTGTTTCCCAGTGGTAAATTGTAATGGGAAGAAATTCCTGCAACTGAAAATGTAAGTTACATGTATCGATCATTATACCTAACAGCTGTATAGGTAGAGATTTGTCTCAGAAATATTTACACACGTATTTTTCAGATCCACAAACACATTCGCGATTTACTCAATATTTAAAATTCATACGTTTTGATTAATGCAAATGCAAGATTAAAGATTCACACATGTAAATCACAGATATATTTGTACATCTGCAAAATACACGACTCACTCAGGATTTCTTCTTTTAATGGTACTGGAAATATTTTTTTAAAATTTCTTTGAAAGTCCCCAAAGTGCTTGAATTTGGCCATTAAATGGGTGTATGAACCCTGAATAGTTTAATGACCTTTACGTCATAGTAATTTTATTGTTAAAAATTAGAATCAAAGGTCACTTGCACCGATACACTATAGACAAAAGTCAATTACCTACAGGCGTTTCCTGTCATTTGAACGGAAATCTCATTTTGTCACTCATCGCACCCCTGTTATTTAGAGGATTTGCAACAATAACTCACCCTGAGATAAGAACGGTAAAACACTCCCTCTATTGCCCACTATTAAAAGTCACACTACCTACCATGATCCAAACAAAAGCTAATGCTCCAACAGGAATGTGGCTTGAAGAAAATCAGGAATGTTTACTTTGGAGTGTTGCTGGCTGACATTGTTCATCAGAGAACCACCTGAGTTTTTGTTCTAAACAAAGCTCTGTTGTCTGTATGGATTCAAGGCCGTTTTCAATTATTTTTAAGCGTCATACAGTGTAATATGCACTTATATTCAACAATAACAATAAATCATACGTTTTTTTAAAACTCTTCTATGGAAAATGTCTTCACTTAAGAAACCATAATGTGTTTACGAAGGGCTATTCAGTATATTTTTCCACACAGCAAATAAAAATAATGCTCAAAATAAATGATCCTGGATTATATAGCAAATGGCAGATAATTCTAATTGTGTAAAGGTGTCATTTTGTATTTTTTTTGCTGAGAAAATTAGTCTATTGTTTGCTACTGTGTAGAAAAATCCGTTGCCAATTTTGGTGCTGTACAGAATTTGGAACTTTCTTACTCGCTACCGCCATCTCTAGGTTTGTGTCATTATTGCAGCCTCTGTCAAGCTCTTCATGTTGTGCGAGCATTTCTTTGACGGGCTCGAATAAACTCCTCTTTTTTCGTATTTTGGGGGGTTTGAGTTGGCGTTTGGACTGTATTTGAAACACTCTTTTCTTACTTTCACCTTCTTCAAGCTTCACTAACATAAAAAGGGCAAGGGTGAGCAGAATTCACTCGTCAATCCCCCCCTCCTGTTTCCTGCTTCCTAATGTGTTTCGAGTCTCGAAATGCTCTGATAAAAGCAGATAGGCAGGGTTGGAAAAAAAGACTCTTTGAACTCAGTTGGCCATTGTTAACACATATTTGGGTTCCCTTAACCACTGGGGTTGTACGGGCACCACTTCCTGTGGTGTCTTGGGCAAAGACAGTGTGGTGGCGCCCATCCCTCTCCAGGCCAACAAATGTTTCCACTTTGAACCAGGGACTTTCAACTTTTATAAGACGCATCCACCCCACCTGGAAGATTTTTTCTTATTTTACTAGATGAACAAGTTAAAGCTATGGTGGAAAATAGTCTTAAAACCATCAAATGCTCTCCTTATTAGAGTTGCACGATTTAGAGAAAAAAACCAAATTCCAATTATTTTTCAGACCAGTGTTGCAATTTAGATGCGATTTTCGATTTTGAAAGGAAAGGTGCGTTTTCTGTGTTATTATTTATTTATTTATTTCAATAAGTATTTAACCCTTGGATGCATGACCTACCAGTACATACGTTCTTCCATGAGTTGAGCTCGGTAGTTAGTGGGGGGATGAAAATACTAATTGGCATCATTATAACATGTTTAATAAAGACTACTGGGAATATGACAGGATAACTTTTTTACTTTTAAAGATTTTGAAAAACAACAAGCCATAGGATCATTTTTTTATCCCACCTATGATTTCAAAGGTTAAAACTTTTGACATGCTTTAACCGGCCTGTCAACTTTGCCCTGGGACCGAGCAAGGCTTCACGATATTGTTCGGCTGTTTTAAAGCTAAGAAGCCAATGTTACTCATCTGCACGCATGTGACTGCAAAAAGAAAATAGAGACAAGAATAAAAACCTTCTATTTCGGTGTGTTCCAACTTAGATAAGTCAATGTTCGTAGGACTTGCGGTGATTATTTCAGTTGGGGACAAAATGTCAGAGTGTTTCTTTTCAAAAGAGACCATCCAGATTCTCCAAACAGTACGGCTTGCATTGAGATTTTACGTGAATTTTACAGGGATTTAATTTAAGTAAACAGCACTCTTTTCTGGGGCGCGTCGTTAAGGTCGCGGTCCATAAATTCTTGAAAGATAATGCGGTGTTATGCGAATATACAATCGGACTACGTTAATCGCAATGTCGATTAGAGTTTGGTTAATCATGCAGCCCTACTCCTTATGGTTACGTTTTTATTTTGTCATTGTCGTTAGTCATGAAAATGATTCTCAATGTTAAGTAAGTTATTATTTATTCCACAGTAAGGCGGAAATTTTAGATCATTTTATTGAAAAAAGAGACTATGAAAAAAATAAGGTTTTAGTTTGTGGTTCTATTTTACAATTAGTGGAAAGGTAACTCAACCACCAGCAATTGTAAACAATCGGTTAAAACTATACGTTATGAAACATAAACTCTAGACAAAAAGGATTGGAAATGGTCTATGCCATTGTAAACCTGTATCATCAACTCTGTGCTGCAGCAAGAGGCCCGGAAAGGACGCTTGAATGCACCATCAGTGGTCTACATCTGATTAATCATGTCACACGGCATACTTGGAATGGTTGCTGGATTAGCGATTCAGAGATCAGCAAGAAAAGTGAAACAAGGACAAAATATCGGTTATACTTTTGCAATACTTCCTGAACCATACAGGAATAAAGAAAGAGATTGAAAAACCTTTAGAGGATTGCACGTCCACACGGCTTTAAAAAGCAGCACTTTAGTGACCTAATCAGCGCACTCTGTCCTCAATTGTCACCGGCATCCAAAAGCACCGCCCAGTTTTGCCTAACCAGTAAATCTTGTTTAGCAAAAGTTCACGATCCGCAGATGTTTCCCAGTCAGCAGTCCTCTGCATTTTCCTCAGTTGCCCCATAAAATGGTCCCTTTAATGACTATTTATTTTCCCCGACATCCCTCCTGGAGACACCCGAGGACAGTTGAATGATCATGAACCATTTACTCTCATTGCAACTTCCCCTTTTTAATTGCTTTATTTGAAGTCTGGCTTGTGATACTGAAACAGTCTGTGACTAAGGCTTGGATTTATCTTGGCTTACAAAAGAATTAGACCTTTGACCAAAAGGTTAATGTGCTGACCCAGATAAGGTGGCACTCTATAAACAACCGGCTGGATTCACTAACCTCGCTGACTTTAAACCTCAAATCATGTCAACAATTGGAGACCTCCTGATCAATTGTTACATAACAATTGGCACGGTAAAAAGACACGTTTAAAGATAACTGGTTCGAGCAGATACTTTCCTTTTTCTGTTCAATCAGTACTAGTACACGATTTAGGAGGCCCTTAAAGACATTTCAGATAAAACCTAAAAGCTGACCTGACCTGTTTGTGTCTTTGCAGGTGCTCTGTATGCTGTGACCACCTGACCAACTGGTATTATGAGAAAGATGGCAAGTTATATTGTCGCAAGCACTACTGGGAGAGGTTTGGAGAACTGTGCCATGGATGCTCTCTGCTCATGACTGGACCTGCAATGGTAAATCACATATCTTCATACATTTATAGCCAAATTAATTACCCTTACATTTCTTTAATTTTACTCTCTAACACATTTACAGTAAATCAGTTATTCACCCAGCAAAGGTCTAAAAGTAGGGATGTGCAAACCATGGTTGGGTGCCCGCTGACCATTTTAGCAAATAAAAAAATGATAATAATAATAATTTTCCACTAAAAATGTGGTGAATAAACGCTTGAGCTAAGAAAAATGTTAATAACATTTTTATCCTGATTTTTAAACCATACTAGTTATATACAACTGCGCGTTATACATGTATAAATCCAGCAATTGAAAATAGAGCTGTTGTGCTTTTTTTTTACATGATTGCATTATTGTTTGAATTTATTTTATTTTCACTATATCCAGATTTTCATCATAGCCAATTGTATTGAGCTAATGTGACTTGCTAGTCTTTCTTTCCCACTCCTCAACTATACCGATACCTGCCTTATTATTTTGCTTTGTAAAGTGTGAAAATCAAATCGTATTTTGCGACCAATATTCAGCTCTTTAGTCAGGCACCTCCAATCGCTCCCTCTAATTAGATAATACCAGAACGCCCGCAGAGCGTGTCAGAGCACTCAGTGTTCGAGTTTCTGCCTTCGACTTTGGATGAATGCAAACAGCCACACCAGGAAAGCGTTTTGCGGCGATTACGTTTGCAGAAGAGCTATACGATTACATTGCTGCAGCCGAACATGGCAGCCGTTTGGGAAGTGGTTACCCCCTTGAGGCCTCAAGTTCTCTCCAGCTGACCAGCTCCTGTACACAGATTGCGGTTTGGGGGGGCCACATCATGTTCAGGCTCATGCAGTTGAAGCCGCATGAGCTTGTCAACTGAAAAGCACTTGGAGCATGCAAAAGCGTGTTTCAAATGCAAAAGCTTCAGTTTTGGAAAGTGCAGTACAATGTTTAATAATAAAGAAGTTAATTCTGCAACTGCATCGTTTGTAGTCTTTAATATATTTAAATATGCATTTGAATATATAATATGACTAAGGTTCCCGAAAGTCTTATAAATTTGAGAAAGTCTTAAATTTTATAACTGCAAATTTAGGCATTGAAAGGGTCTTCAATTTTGTCTACAAGTCTTAAATTTAACTCTCAAATGTCTTAATTTTTCCCTGTCTTATCTGTGTGCTAGCGGTAACAACTGCATAATAGGTAAACTCATAAAAATCTGAAACGTTCTGTTGAAAAAAATAATTTTCATTTTCTCCGAGTTCACTAATCTGAGATAAATGCATTTCGTGTTTGGAAAATCCAGATTTCCGCATTTTCAAAAATGCAGCAATACCTTGGAGCTTTACGAACAGTCAGTCTCTAAGACGCTGTCGTCGTCTGAGTAACTTTGGGATTGGAAATAGTAGGTTTAACGCGTTGTGGTTGAGGGATTTTAAGTATAACTGGGTTCATTCTATACCAGGGAATGAGTGGGTGGGGTCACCCGGCTGTGATCCCGAACCTCGAACAGGTTTCGATTCGCCCCCACACAGTCACTCACCTCCGCGCCCACCCGTTGACAGCCTAAGAGGAGCTGGAGTGCCTGCAGGCTTTAAGGGCCGGGGCAGCCGGGTCATTGCCGCCAGGATATGATTTACGCAGCGTGATCATCACGTCCTGTTCTGCAGCGTTCCCCAGGGGGTGCCAGGGCTCCGTACTCTGCCCCTTACTCTTAACGGGTGCTGCACACGTGTCTCCTCAGTGTATGGGTAGGTCCATACCTGAACCCCACGCGGTCTCACTCGCATCTACCCCAGTCCCACCATTAGTTTAGGCCCAGGTCCAGTCCCCCCCAATGCCTGTGCGGTACAGCCGCCCTTGCCAACCAAACCTCATCCGCCAAATTCGCAATACCTTCCTAGCTCCTTTGGTGCGGGCAAAGCGGGTATTTAAAGTCCCTGCCGTCGCAACCAGATGGCATTGATTACCCGGGTCCATCATGACTCGACGACCGCCTCCTGCGTCTGTATGCCAGGAAAGGTGCGAGATTGGTTTTAAAGATAGTGTGCCTAAATCAAAATGTTGAAACGTATGGCTGAAATCATAAATGCATTCTCTGTCAAGCTGCTTGAATGCCGCATGCACAAACATGTCTCTCTTGATTGCACTCAAAAAACTCTTCTTTTTTTCATCTTTAGGGGGTTTGGTTAACATTTGGACTGTATTTGAAACATAGTCACGTGTAAAATCACTCACTATACTTCCATCCTCCCTCCGTTCGCCAAGCTAAACGCACACAGTGGCCGGAACACATGAAAAGTAAGATAAAAGCAAAAAGTATATAAAGGCTCTTTGAACTCAGTTGGGCATTCTTAACACAAACTTAATAGAGAAAATATTGAATTTAAAATATTCCAATGATACTTCTAACTATGCACCCCACCTTTAAATGTCATGGGATGTGGCCTTGAAAAGGTCGTAAAAAGTCTTGAATAAAAAAATCCTGGGGGAACCGTCGGTAATTTCAAACTTTTTGTGTATGGTAAAATGCAATTAAAGTCCGATAGCATTTTTACCCTTGTTTAGGTGCAAAAAATAATCGTTTAATTAACATAACTGTTAACTGCAAAAAAAGTCATCGCTGTATTTAAAAAAAAATATATTAAAACAAGTAAATGAATCGGTATTATTGCAAATAATTAGCAGATAATTGTATTCATTTCAAATGTTATGTTCTTATTATGCTACATCATGTACATTTTCACAAATGTTTTATTTTACAATAAACCCGATTTAAAATGCAATATGAGAAATCCCAATGAAAATATGTAATTAGCATTTGTATTTGTATGTGTATTTATTTGGTTAAGTAATCTCATCTCATCTCATTAGCTGCACCGCTTATCCTCAGTAGGGTCGCGGGGGGTGCCGGAGCCCATCCCAGCAATCATCGGGCAGGGGGCACCCTGAACTGGTTGCCAGCCAATCGCAGGGCACACAGGGACAGACAACTCGCTCGCTCATTCACACCTAGGGACAATTTGGACCGGCCAATTCACCTGAAATGCATGTCTTTGGAATGTGTGAGGAAACCGGAGTGCAAGCACGGGGAGAACATACAAACTCCACACAGTAAGGCCGGTAGCTGGATTTTAACCCACGCAGGAGGTTCCCACGACCTCAGAACTGTGCTGCACACACGCTAACCACTGCGCCACCGTGCTGCCCTGGTTAAGTAAGTTAAATAATGTGTTGGTTAATTAATTATTGAATTAATGATCTGCTAGTGGAAAAATAATCAGTTTGTGTTGAGATGGCTTATGGATTAGAAACAATCAAAATGCATAGGTTGTCAGTTTCTCGACAGTAAATAGTCTTTAATGATAGAAGACGGATTATCCTTATTAAAAGGAAATCAATTACCGGTATATTTGCTCTAAGCAAATATATTCGAGACACATTTGCTATTCGAGACCCAACCAAGTATGCTCACATAAACTGACTCCCGATTTCAGTATTTCTTTTTATATTTTTTAACACAGCGTACATTCGAGTGTATAGGTTTGGAAGAGTATCTCCATGACGAAAAACATTTTTTTGTTTGGAAATCGTGTGCGAAGGAATGACAATAAGCGAGAAGAGAACTTTGTCATTACAGATGCCCCCTTTGTAAATTGCGAAGTAACGCACCACATTATAACTGAAGTCGAGTTATAATACTTTACTAGTAACGCGTTATTGTACTCCTTGCTGAGAAAAGTAATTGTGTTCCAGGAACACATTGTTTTGTAACACGTTAGTACCAACACTGGTTACAGGTAGAAGCAAACTTGATTGCTCACTCAAAGCAATGGATCAAAAGTCGATCTCAAAATAGGGCGTATTTCAAATGTGAAAAAAATTGCAGTGTTTTTTTTAAGGAGCTGTAATATGCAAATATGCAAATAAATTAACATGTCTGTTGTTTGCGTAATCAAAGCCACAACAATTTGCAATGGGAAATTTAGCACCATTCAATGGAATGTCTGGAAGGCGAGCAACAACAGAATCATGACAAGGCAGCATTTCAAAGTGAAAAGCGAAGCGACAAGATGTAAACAAGTTTGAAATGCTCAAAGCAAAAAATGATCAGAAATATGAAATTGTGAAGCTCTTAAAATCTTTTCTGTGCCATCAAGAGAATCCTGCTAAATGATCTATGACCAAACAAAAGTTGTAACTCTACATTTTCTTGTAGCTAAGTCGCTTTAACACAGGGGTTGGGACCATAGAGCTCAGAAACCATGTATGGCTCTTAATGATTACATATGGCTTGGAGATAAAATACAACTTGTGCAACTATATAATATATTGTTCTATGCAGAGCTGATTGTCGCACATGCAAATCCCAGACAATACTGATGCACAAAGGGTTCGGTCCAGTACACATAGGACACAATTTTGAATGCAATTTCAGTCAAGGTGTGACACTAAGACACCCCATTGTGGCTATAAATCGCTAAATAATATTTCATATGGAAGTTCATTAAACAATCTGTTTGTTGTTGAGACACTTTATGATGAAAGGCCACAGAGCAAACTTTAACCCAAAACAAAACTCTATAAAAACACCTTGAGCAATTTGATTGGGTGAGCAGTTGGGATGGGCGCGCACTCTTTCTTCTCACCCAGAGCCATCTGCACTGAAGGTAAATACATTGGTATCCTTGTTTGCAATATGTTCTGACATTTTATATTAAAAAAAAAAACTTGTCATAATACCTCACTACTTTGCGGCTACACGTTCGCGGGTTCAGAGCTTCGCGGGTCTAAAAAAAAAAATAAAATAAAAAAATAAAATTGTATTTATTTTTTTAACTTTTTTTTTTAAGCATTCTTGAAGGGGTGTCGCTACTTCGCGGATTTTCACTTTTCGCGGGTGGTTTTGGTACCCATTAACCCCGACAACCAGGGGATTACTGTATATGGTGTGGCTCTCTTTCAAAAAAAGAAAAATTGTTTTGCTTTTATGGCTCTTTTGGGTCAAACCCCGCTTTAACATATGATAAAAATGATCTAATCCTGGCAGTTTGTTTTCCTTGAAATGCTTGCTGCCCTATGTAGTTTGACTCTGAAATATTTTTAAAATGACTTAATTACATTAGTTAAAATCAATTAGGGAGAAATTTAGCAAATCCTTTTTAATATGCTTTCTTGCTTAAGCAAAATAATGAATGCCTGGTTCATTCAGGAAAATGTTTGTCATGCTCTGACAATCCATATTACGGTTACCAAAATCTCATGCAACATTTTGATGTATTCATGAAGAAAAGTGGCATAAATTGTGAACACTAGGGGACGTATGTGCATTATTTTTGATATACAGTATAATGTTTAGGGCGATTGAGACTATGAAAAAAGGTAAAACACATCTCCAGAAATTGTATGGCATTGCAGATACTGTTAAAAAAAGGATAAAATACAAAAAATAAACCGCATCGCATACTCAAGGTGGATGCCAAAAGATTTAATTGATGACAGAATCTCACCTTTAAATCAATATTTGTTGGTCCTCCAGATATCTAGGATGCAACTGTGTCATCGAGACTCAATTATTTATTCCGTGTTATTCATTTAAATGAAAAGGTCAGCTCATCTGGATTTTGCTGTCCAGCTTTACAATGCGAAAAATAAATCCTAAACCCTTCAGTATTCAGTTTTTTTTTAAATGTGTTTTTAATTTATTACCATATATTTGACCTATATAATTGAATTAAGAATATGATTTATTGTCATTGTAACATGTCAATGCACAACAATATTCAAAAGTGATCTCCCTGATGGTAAACAAACATTTACGACCAGATAAAATATCACATATCACAACGGTATAAAAAACAAGTAATATTGCATACAAAAATAAAGAACTTAATCGTCATTTGTCATTATTGCACAATCCCCATCTTAAGCACAGTTAACCAAGGTTTAATTTTGCAACAATGATGGTGATTATTGACTTAAGGTAGAAGCTGTTTTTCAATTGATTAGTTCTTGACTTGATGGTCCTGAATCCTCATTTAGAGGCATGAGAAAATAATCATTACCGGTAAATCAATTGAGCAATATGGCATTTTTCTCAATATTAATAATTATTTTTGAATAAGAAAATTGTACCTAAAATATACTTGTTCTTTCATATACAATCAATCAATGTTTACTCTTTCCCCTGTATCATGGTGTCCTCTATATGACAACAACACCACCGATGAAATAAGACACGCACCGAACTACACATTCTGAAGAAAATCTAAAACCAGGATTTCTGCGGCTCCTTGAAAAGTCTTAAAAGGCATTCAATTCATTATTCTAAAAGTAAGGCCTTAATTGGCTTTAAAATGTCTTCAATTCCATTTTTAAAAGTTTTTAAAGTGTCAACCCATTCATAAGAATTATATTTGTCTAAAATGAAAAGATTTTAGTAACATTTGTTTCTTGTCCTTTTTAATAATTTCCTGATTTACTTTTGTGGCAACATGGTGTGACCACAGTAATGGAACTATCAAAACGGTTATGTGGTTTCAGTTGGGCCTTTCAGAGCAGAGGCATCTCTTGGGTCTACCCTCATTACACATAGCAACTTTGGACAGAGACTTTTATTTTGTACTAGGGGAAAGTGTAAATTTAATGAAAGTGGCTTTCCGATCACCGTTTTTTTTGCCATGGCTAAAAGCTGTGCTAGGTCATGTGTACAAGGCACAATGTATTGTGTGCAACAAATACTTGTGATTTCTTTTTTTTCTTTTTTTTTAATATTTTGTTTTTGTTTTTTGTTGACTTGGTCTTAAATTTTATTTCAAAATACATTTAAAAAGTCTTGAATTTAACTCTCCTTAAGCTGTAGGGATCATGAAAACTTTTATTTGCGGCTTAGTCGTGGAAATACAGTAATTAGAAAAACGAACCCTCGCGTGGATAAACAGTTAGAAAAGGAATCAATAGTTAAATTAGAAAAACCTTTTAAGTATAGTAAAATCCAAAACCTTTCTAATCAGGTTTGTAAACAAACAGGCGGCACTTATTATTAGTTTCTGGAATGACTATAATTTGTCTCAAAATGCTGAGTTTAAATGAGGAGACTGCTTTCAATGATGTGAGATCATGACATCAGACATGGCCTGGAAATTTGACTTATGTTCTGTGAGTTAGGTTTTAATCCAATCGGTGCCACAAAATACACTTTTTTTAAAAAAACGTTTTCTTGACAAACTTTAAACATTGCTTCCTTTATCCAGAATGGGTACACTTTAAAGCAGGGGACATGAGCCTTTTTGAAGCCTAGAGCTACTTTTTGTTACTAATTGACGCAGAGGGCTACTATTTTGAAATACATTTTTGAACTAACGTTTTGTTACTGTACTGTTATATTACCAGGTTGTAATTGTTACGAGTTTAATCAACCACTAAATCATTGTGTCAGTTAGAAATAAAATCTACTAGAAAATCGCAAGGACCTTTTACCGGTGATTTATTTTCAGAACTTGTCCCCGGGATACTCAGGTGTTTTTAGAGTGCTTCCTGGTGCCTTTTGGCAACACATTGAAGACCCTTGCTTTAAAGTGTCCTTTCTTTGTTCTCTTGTATGTTCCATAATGAAAACCTTTAAAAAAAACTAGTAACACAAAACTCACCTTGGAATGAAATAAAATATTTGTAAAAAATATGTAATAAAATGAAATATACTTTATTGATTATGATAAAAATTGAAGTACTGTTGCTTTTTTCAAAGATAACACCCCACACATTGCTAACGTGGTTAATGTCTATTTTAGCTGCAAATGTCTGTTTAATGCAATATCTACAAATGTGTATGAAAGCTCATTTCCAGCAACCAGCTCTCTAATGTTCTAATTGTACATTCTGTTTGCCAATTGTGCCGAAAGGCCAATGGATAATTACAAAATCTCTATGCAATGATGTTATAGCTATAAACCAGGGGTCAGGAACCTATGGCTCGCGAGCCATATATGGCTCTTTCTATGGGTATCTGTGGCTCAGAGACAAATTTGATTGCATGCAAAATTCCTCCATCTTGTTCAAAACTTGAGGTGTTTATCATTTTCAGGTACACGCAGAGCCAAACCAAAGACAAATAGATTGGAATTACTTCGCAGTATATATAGGGCACGTTTTTCACTACAATTTACAGTCAAGGTGTCACACAAAAAAAGGGGGAAAAAAACACGTTTTGGCTGTACAACGCTAAAGAATCCTGTATACCAGCTCAGTAGCCTAGATGGTAAGGCGCCCGCTTTGAGACTGGGAGGTTCGGGTTCGCGCCCCGGCCGAGTCATTCCTAAGACTTAAAAAGTGGTCGGCGGCGCCCTCTCTTGGCTGCGGCTGCATCGGGTCAGGTGCAATCGACATTTCGTTCTGTGTACATTGTTACACAGAATGACAATACAAGGAAATTATTATTATTATTATTATTATTATATAAAAGCTCACTATATAATCTGTGTTCAGTGTTCAGATACCTTATGATGAATCCACAGAACTGTAAATACGCCAAAACACCGGAAGAGAACTTAGTCATTTGATTGGGTAAGTGGGAGGGATGGGTGGAGCTATGCAAAAAGTGCAAGCACTCCCTCCCATCTCTCGCCCTACGCCGTCTGCGCCAAAAGTGAGATCATCAGGCTCCCTATTTGCAGAATGTTGTGACGTTTTTACACAATAACTGCTGGCATCTGGTTTTGAAACCAATATGTATGAAAAAAAGGGTCAAAAGGAGTTTAACCGATCTTGAGTAATTGCAAGAAAGAGACAAGTTTAAAGTGCTATGTTTGTTGATTTTGGGACAGGGGCTCTGGCATTATTCTCTTTTCATAATTTTTATCAAATCATCAAAAATAAATGTGCTGAAGACTAAGCTTTTGTCTGGGGCGCGGGTTTAGCAATTTAGTAAATTTGTCTCATAATATATGGTGTGGCTTTTTCCCAAAACAAAATTAATATTTTTTGCTTTTATGGCTCTTTGAGTCAAAAAGGTTCCCGACCCCTGCTATAAACAGATAGCTACAAACAGTTTAGCTAGTTAGAGAAGGTCTAAAACTAACCTTCCTTTGATCTAATTGAGTATCTGAAGCATCACATTCCTAGGTGTGATTATACTTTCAGAACTGCCATAAAAATTGAACTTTCTTGTGAAATTCCACTATCTATTCTTGTTTTAAGAAATGAAGTGTGTTCCATGTGAGAACTTCCAAGAAACTGGAGATCTAAGAATGACAATACAAAGGAAATTATTATTATTATTATTATTATCTCCTTCAGTCAAGTCAAGTCATGTTTATTTGTATAGTCCTTAATCACCAAGAGTCTCAAAGGGCTGCACAGATCAAAGATTATTGCAAACTACAGACTATTCTGACACCATCCCCTAATCTAAAACCCACATGAGGGCAAATAATACACAGATATACACAATTCCATTTCCAAAAATGTTTACCTTAATATTGCATCGATCTGTCGGCAATTTACAACAGTTACTTGATGGTTGAATGACCATTAAAACACAGAACGTGCTGTGTACTACTGTCTTCAGAGAACAGCACCAGCAGGCTCTTACCAGAGTAGAAAGAGAAGTGGGAGGCTTTGCTGCCCAACCAAACAGGAGGATAAGTAGATAAGAATCTCTTGTTTGAGAAATGGACACCTTACAAGTCCTCAACGAGTAGCTTGGTTAAATAGTCGCCGCAAAATACCAGTTTCAACACCCACAATGAAGAGGCGACAAAGAGATGCTGGCCTTCAAGGCAGAGTGGAAAAGACAAAAAACATACTGGCCAACAAAACAAAGAGAGTAATATGAAAATATGAAAAGAAAACAGAAATTAGACAACTCATGGCCAAAAGAATATAGACATTGGACAACTCATGGACAAAATAATACAGTCATTGGACAACTCATTTGATGAATAAAAGTGTGACTTGTTCTTGGATAATACAAAATTGTCGGTGTGACCAGAAACATGTGAACGGTATGTGTATCTATTTTGCCCGTCGTAAACACATATTGTGTTCGAATGCAGCCATAAACTTTCCACTGTAGTGAACGCAGATGGGTTAGCTCATGCTGCAAACCCTAAGTACCAAAGATAACAACATGAACAAGATTGTGCTTGTGGCTGATCGCTTGAAAAATGAGACGCAGCGTCTCAGTTGTTCACGTAGAGGTGACATCATTTTGGATTCCAGACGACTGAAACCCGACGCAGGTGTTGCTGCGCCCCTCTCAGAATTGAACGGCATGAAAACGGGGCGAACTAATGCTCAGAAGGGAGCTCAACAACATTTTATTTGTGATTCTAGGTCGCTGGAGACCACAAGTATCATCCTGAGTGCTTTGTGTGTCTGAGCTGCAAGGTGGTGATCGAGGACCGGGATACCTACGCCTTAGTAGAACGTTCGATACTTTACTGGTAAGTGGTAACAGGGCTCAGGTCCACTTAAAATACTTGTTTACTGAGAGACAATTGAAAAAAATAGTAAATTCTGACTGCACTGCAATCACCATTTCATTCTTATATATTTTTATTTTCAATTTAGTAATTTGAGATGTGGATGAAGAATTAATTTACTTATCTTTATCCATTTATAAATATGTCTTACATCTACAATGAGAAAGATATTGTTAAAATATATGGTTCAACAAGAATTATTTTCGGTGGATTTCTGTTTTTTTTTTTTAATTTGCCTGAGCCAGAACTCGCATTCATATTGCTCAAACGGGTCAACATTCTGTTCTACCGGTAAGTTACTTTTTGTTGGACAGTTTTGTTTGCACGTGTGTTGAGTTTAAACTATAGTAGTCACTGAAAATAGGTAGGGAAGACATCGTTGGATTTTGAATTCGCAAGGAGGACAAGAAGAGACGCCTTCAGATAAGGAATTAATTTTCATTCCTTTTCTGAGGCCCACCCCTGACCACCTTCTTTTTAATCAATTTTCAAGGTTACAAAATCAGGTCAGCCCTAAGGGGTGAGGAAATCAAAGAACAGCCACATAGTTGGCCAATAGCCACAGTGATGTAATGGTAAAAACAACGAACAACAGTGCTCAATTGTCATCAAAATTAGTAACTGCCATCCTATGGAATCACCTTTGCAGGGGTCCAATATTGAAAACAGAATGAACTTATCAATGTGTTTAAAAAATAATTAAAAAAAATACAATATTAATTACAAACCAAAAAATAAATTCCAAAGGTGTTTCATTTCTTTGATGTCTCTGATAAGGCGCACAAAGTTATAATGTGCATTTTTCAATTTATGGCCGGATGGGGTTTTTAGTAGGTGTGGGCAATACTGTGAATTTTGGTATTAGTTCGATCCAAGTAAATACAGGGTAGTATTGATTGATTTTAAAAAACATTTTTCTTCCTTTGGAAATGTCAAGATTTGAATTGTTGAATCCCACTTGAGTTAGTTTATCATTTCTTTAAACACAGCTTTAAATTTTTCCCTTTTTTTATTAAATAACAACATTGCAAATATCTCTAATACAACAGTATTAGATAAAAGAGCCAAGAGAGTTAAACTAAATAAGCAGCAATTTAACGAAAACATATATGGTATAACAATGTCGTCAAGACAACTGAAGCACCTTCCATTAAACACTAAATTGAAAGTACAGTATCCCTCGTTTTTTTTACAGGCTCATGTATTTGTTTATCAAATACTGTATAATTACTGTACTTAATAAACTTTTTACAAATAATCTTTGGACTGCCAAATTATGATTTTTAGAAATAATCTTGATGTTTTATGGTACACAAATGGTTTAAGGACCCGATCAACTTTAAATTACATGATACCTTGCCACCATAACATGAATGGTATGGAAAACTGCCTTTACCTTCCGGTTTTGACCTACAGAAATGATATTCATTGTCTATATTCTTAGGGATCATTTCTATAGTTTTTGACTTCGGGAATGATCCCCGTCGGGTTAGGCGAATAAACCGATATCACAAATTGTGCTGGCTTGTTCGCAGCCATGATCATTGATTTTTGCAATCCGTAGATGGAACAAGAGCTTGCTCTGTCCACTCCACGCATCGGCCCGGTATTGCAGTACCTCCGGGAACGGTGCATTCGCAATGATCGCAGCAAGGCTTTAAGGATAGGACCTTAGCTTGGCCTTTTGGCTGAGAGTAAGAGTCCCGGCTCCTAGGCTTTGTAGCGTATTATGAACTGACCAATAACAGATAATGGATAATGAATAAAGAAGATAGATCAATAACCCTTAAAAAATTGTTGCAGCTTGTATCTCTCTGCAGGGTGGGCTTTTTTCATGTTTTTATTTAAATTTGTGGCGTTGCAGACCAGTTGAGCACAAAAATGTCACCAAGTATTGTCCTTTTCTGTACCTGGAAAAACAAAGCTCCACACCGTGCTGCGCTCCCCGTTTGCCTATTCTGGTCTGGGTGGTCACATGGATTTGGTCCTCTCTTCTGCTTGGGACCAATAGGGAGAGGTGCTTAAAGTTTGCCTGCCAGTAACACACTTGGCATACACCTAAAATGGCTGAGGGTGCTGGGTGAGAGAGAGAAATGCTGCTTGAGTAAATTGTGGCGGAGCTAAGTATTGATCACAGGATAATAGTCTTTATCCAATCCAAGTACTTGCTTAGTATTGCTAATATCGATATTTTAATCGATCCGCCTTCCCCTTTAGGTGCACTTTTTAGTTGGTAAAATACGGTAGTCATTTTCCCGGCCTTCTCTGGGGCCACGCCCCCGGGTGCCGCAACTTGAACCATCAGCCTTGTCCTCACATGTCAACTCACTCTGCCTCTGCACACAGCGGCAAGTGCTACAAGCAGGTGATCCTCACGCCCATGTTGGAGAAACACTCGCATGATTCCGTCCCGGACTCCCTCCCGCACACAGTGACGCTCGTCTCCATGCCTTCTGCGGCCAACGGCAAGAGGGGTTTCTCCGTGACGGTGCTACGGGACGTCAGCGGTTCGGCAAGCGTCCAAGTCAAAGAGTGAGCTTTAAACTGCACGTTGGTTTGTCGTGCTGCATGATATTTGTGTAAAGCATGAAACATATGTTTGTTACGCTTCCCTCCAGGGTCAGAGGGATGCTCATTAGTCCCGAGGTGCGGAATGCTATCCATGTTGGAGATCGGATCCTGGAGATCAACGGCGTTCCCGTGGGATCGCTGCTGGAGGAAGAGGTGACTTTTGCATACCTTCTTGCCACAGAAAGATTCACTCAGTGTCTCACGTAAATTCTAATTAGACCTTTCGTTTCATCTCACCATCGGCCAAATTCCTTTGTGGGCGTCCACGGCACATGGTAATTTTGCCATTCCAATCATTCTGGAATCATTAATGCATTCTTGAGCAGGGAGAGCATGCTCTGAAAGATATGTAATTTTGCGATGTCACTTCACGCTCGCAACGTAATTAGAAAATAATAACATTGCTTTCACTACTATTTCTCGTTTTCAACTGGGTATGTTGAATGCCATTTCTTGGGACTGCTGAATGCTTATCGGTTGAGAAATGGCTGGTGCTAGTACCACTAGGAGTGTGTTTTGCTCCATAATCTGACATTTTATTCTGTAAAACAAACTTGATTTAAACCATGAAAAAAATCATTACCTTTTTCTAAAGTGCAACTCCTTGGCATTCAGAAACACGAAAAGAAACTAAGAAAAAACATTGCGTTGATCATTAAATGTTACATTTAGAGAGCAAGCGCTGGAAAAAAAACTATGAAATCACTCCATTCTGAAGGAAAAAAAATATGGAATCATGTAAAGCAGACAAATAAATTTCCACCTCTGGTTTTTAATTGGGTTGAGATGTGGGCTATTTGGTTACCCCCTAAAACCACAAACTTTGTAAGGCTGGGCAAAAAATGTGAATAAAGATGTTGCAGTTTGGTCACCTATAGTATCTGTACTTTGGCATCTTCCTTTTGCTTTGTAGTATTTGTTTTGGGTTGCACAAGACAACCCAAAACAACATCTACCAGTCAAATATTACACGGTAACCCTTTAAAGAAATTGTGATGTGTCTTGCACAATATTTTTCCTTCTCATTTTTTATCTACGAATGAAGCAATACCCAAACATATAACTTTCATGTTATGACCTCATATTATGATCATGATCATAGCACTGTAGGGCAGTTCTTTTTTTTTTTTTTGTACAAAAGCATACAAGAGTTTTTTTGGTTTGCCTGTTTCTGGGGGACTACATTTGTATTGAAAATGCAAAAATATGCTTTGAAAAAAACAAGGGGCGGCAGTAGCTCAGGAGGTAGAGCGCTCGTCTTGGGATCAAGGGCTCCCAGTTCGAATCCCGGCTCGTCCGTGTTTTATGTCGAAGTGTCCTTGGGTAAGACACTGAACCCCTAATACCCCCAATAAGCAGGTTAGCGCCTAACATGGCTGCAAGGCCGCTATTGGGAAATGTGGAGCACATTGTAAAGCGCTTTGGGAAGTCATTGACTTGAAAAGCGCTATATAAATGCAGATCATTTCATTTCATCATTGATAGAATAACACACAGGTATACAAGCAGACATTTTTTAAAAAACAGATTTGCTGCTTTGCAAAAACAACCCACTTTTGTTTTATGTTATTATATCACCATTTCACTTTGAAATGGCCGCTCTACTAATTTATTAACTTAATACCACTCCTTTGTACCTTGCCTTAATAAGCAGACAAACAGACAACAGTTGCCATGGTGATGATGCTTGACCCACTTGGATTAATTATATGTCCCCTCATTAAAGACAGAAAACAAAGGAAGTTGTATATACTTCAGGAGGTTTTGAAACTGTACAAAAAACATTTATTTCATTGTTAGTTAAACGTTTTAGGGAGATCTTTGCCTGCAAGCATTTTTTTCATACATATATATCATGTAAACGCAAAGGCGTAACGGTCATTGTATACCATATACCGTGTTTTACGACTTTAAGTGCGCCTGTAAAATGGAAATGCATACTGGTGTATTATTATATTTGTGAATTTTTGATCAGTCAAGTCATGTATATTTGTATAGGCCTTAATCACAAGAAGTCTCAAAAGGCTGTACAGACTACTATTACACCCTCACCCTCAAACACGCAGATTTCTTCTTGGCTCTTGGAATCACGAGCAAAGCAACGTTTTTGGAGCGAAGGCTCCGATCAGAAATATACAAAGAAATTAAATCAAGTAAAAATACTGTTAAATGCTAAGTCATACATAAAAAAGTAAAACAAAACAAAAATATGAACAACGCAGGGTCAAAAATACTCCACTGCCTTGAAATGGTTTAGTCCATTTGATTCCTAGCACAGCTCTCGCTCTGCTTCCCGCTCACCTTTCACTCTGCTAGTGTCACTTGCGGCAAAACAGCGGAGTCCGTGGAAGCTCCGGTGTATTACGTGAGAGTATGTTATTATGAAAACCCAAAAGTGCCATAATTCAATTTAAAAAACGAACATTCAATAAATAAAACAGCCTTAAAATAATAAAAAAAACACATATTGAATATAAAACTTGCTGTGCATTGACCAAATATCAGTCACTTTATTGCAGAACAACAATTTCATGACATTGGCGGTAATGGGGATTGAACCTGGATAGCGACCCTGAGAGCCCCAAATCCTATCCTAGCCACTAAGGACATGGATGACGTACGAAAAGACAAAAGCTTTTATCTCATTATCACACTACCAGTTGAATGTCTAACAATACTCTCGTGGCCCAGTCCAATTATTGCTTAAGAAACTTGGTAACGTGAGTCGTGATTGAACATAGTGAGACGATGACATTAAACTCATTTTTGGTTGCACTACACATTACAGCAGCCTCTAGTGGACGCATATAAAATAATCCCTTTAATTACAGCGGAATGTTGTTATCAGTGTTGTTTTAGTGGAAAACCCTGTTTGACCCAACCTCACCCAGATCCTAGCTTCAGTGGCCCCCAATTGAATTGCATTGGAGATGCCTGATATAAAGGATTCCTTACCAATGTATAGCCGAAATAATGTCTGTTGCTACAGTTGTGTGAATGGGTAAGTGTGAAATACATTGTAAAGCGCTTTGATAGATAGATACTTTATTCATCCACGTAGGGAAATTCACATTTCCAGCAGTATCCTTGTGTTAAAAAATAAAACAAGACATGTAGAATACAAAAATACCCAACACCCTGAACTGGTTGCGTCCCAGTCGCAGGGCACACGGGGACAGACAACTCACTTACTCATTCACACCTAGGGACAATTTAGACCGGCCAATTAAACTGCCATGCATGTTTTTGGGATGTGTGAGGAAACTGGAGTACAAGGGGAGAACATGCAAACTCCACACAGGAAGGTTTGATCTCATGACCTTTAGAACTGTGCTGTACACGCGCTAACCAATGTTTTTGAAAAGTGGGAGGAAACCAGAGTACCCGTAGGAAACCCACGCAAGCATGGGGAGAACATGCAAATTCCGCACAGGCTGGTAGCAGGATTTGATCCCATGACCTCAGAAATGTGACGCGGACGCGCTAACCACACATCCGCCGTGCCGCCCACATTTACAACATTTAGTAAAAAAAAATACTTTGCAGGAATACATTTTTATTTAAAACTTTATTTCGGATATATAATGCGCCGATAGAGGAATTGTGTGATAATATTAATCACTGACACGAGAGAGACAGAGAAAGATTGGGTTTACTCAGAAAATGTACAGACCAGCACCTTATCCACCAATGCATGTTTATCATATTGTGTCTCAGCTAAAAGCACTTATATTTTTGTCTTTATTTCTTTTTTCCTTCAACGTACACTCATTATTGCGAGCCTGCCCCAGCATTTTTGTGAGGCCGCTTAAAGTGGGCACCTGGCAGCAAAGTTGCTCATCTCATCTCATTAGCCGTACCGCTTATCCTCATTAGGGTCGCGGGGGGGCTGGAGCCCATCCCAGCCATCTCCGGGCAGTGGGCAGGGGACACCCTGAACTGGTTGCCAGCCAATCGCAGGGCACACAGGGACAGACAACTCATTCGCTCATTCACACCTAGGGACGATAATTTCAGGGACATTTAATAATTGTGATTTTAGACTTCTTTTTGTATTTTGCAGATGTTAGTTGTTTTAATTCTACTATTTGATCACTAGCTGTTATGTTTTGTGAATAATTAACTTACCTGAGTAAATCTGAATACTTACAAGAGGTTTGGCATCCCTACTTGAAACAAGCAAAACAGTTTGTTGGAAGTTTAGAAAGTGAACAATTGGTGTGTTTAAAACCATATTGGATAATGTTCTCCGAATGTAAACTAAAACATAGCATATCTTGGTTGCCATGTGAAAGAGAAATAGTATCTTTGTTCAATAACCTATGGTACGTGGTTAAAAATTGAGCACTAACATTAGTTTCCTCCAATTTTTTTTCAAATTTAAATTGTATTTATGTGTGAATGTTGGGAAGAGTAAGGTGATGGAGTGGGCATGGCGTTAGAAATAAGGTTGCATGGACAGGTGCTGGAAGAAGTTGAAAGCTTTAGGTACCTGGGTTGTGATGTGGCTGCAGTTGGTGGAATGGAGTGCGAGGTATTGCACAGAGTGAATCAAGGATTCAAGGTTTTGGGTGCTCTGAGGAGAGTGATGAGCAACAAGAGTCTAAGTATGGATGTTAAGAGGGGACTTTATGAGCGTGTGATTGTGCCGACTGTGTTGCATGGTGCAGAGACTTGGAGCCTGAACGCAGATTTTAAAAGGAAATTAAATTTTTGGGAGATGAAGTGTTTGAGGAGTATGTTAGGAGTGACAAGATTGGATAGATAGAGAAATGAAATTGTGAGAGACAGAACAGTCTTAGTAGTGGAACTGAGCAAGCGTGTGGATAAGAGGGTACTTGGTTCGTTTGGACACATAGAGAGGATGGATGAGGAGCGAATGTTGAAGAGGATCTACAGAGCAGAAGTAAATGGAAGGAGACCAAGAGGAAGGCCACGATTGAAGTGGATGGATGGTGTTACGAGTGCACTGCAGGAAAGAGGTCTAAATCTAGTGGAAGCTAGAGCTCTTGTTGGTGATAGGAATGAGTGGAGAGGTGTTGTAAAAGGATAGTCGGATGTTTGGACGCGTTCTAAGGGACATGCAGGGCACCTGTATGATGCGGCAGGGGTAAACCAGTGAAAGCTGTCGGGCCCTGCTGTTGAACAGAAGAGTGTGTTGTGTCACCCTGACCCGAGTGACATGGCTGCTTTCTTGTGTCCCGTTTCATCTGGAGGGACGAAAGCATGACCAACTTAGGTGCAGAGGTGCCTAACTTGTGGGTGTTTGGGCATTTGGTTTGGCCATGGTCCAAAAATTCTTGAGTGTGGTTTTTTGCTACTTTTTCCCTTTTTTATTTTCTTTGTTATTGTATGTGTTTGTCTTGCTGTCGGTCACCCTTCTTGAGGGATATGACTAAGGTAGATAGTTGGATAGATAGATAGATTGCATTTATATTGTTTTTGTCTTTTGAAAGCATATTTGGTTTTGGAGTAAACCAAAGTAGTCCAGTTACAATACTTCAATATCTCAGTATTCAGATTACGTTACTGATTACATTTTCTAACAGTTGACTAGTTACTGTGGGATTACATTTTATAGTCACCCTCTCAACCCTGAATTTATCATGCCAACTCAACAGCAGAGAATTGTTAACCGTATAATACTTCTTTCCTGTTCTTTGTTTAGGTGGACGACCTCATTCATCGCACCACTCAAACTTTACAGCTGCTTATCGAATACGACCCAGTCAGACAACGTTTGGACCGCCTGCGCCTGGAAACCTCCCGCAATGTTTTGGGGGCTCCGGCGAGCTCCCGCATGCGCTTGTCCTCGCCATCCAACGCCGTCCTGGAGAGGACCGAGGTGGACAATAGCACACTTAAGAGGAGATCTTTGAGGTGCGTCTTCGCTTCAAAAATCCCAGGCGTGTAGCGTGTTGAATGTACAGGGTGTTTCAATCAGAATTTGTACGGGTGCTTGACATTTTTGTAAAATGGAGTTTTAAGGTTTGAGAAGTGCCTAAATTTCAGGTGATGCGCTTCAAATGCTTGAAATCGTTGTAATGTTTCTTAGGTTAGGTGCTGGGCTAGGGTGTTAGGAGGTTTGGGTTTCAAATAAGGGTTTTAAACAAATGTTATGCTTACAAAAATAGGATTGGTGCTAGGGTTAGAAACTAAGGTTTAGGCTTCTTATAGGGTATTAAACTGAATTTAGGGTCCTGAAATGGGGTTGGGGCTAGGGCTACAGTTGGGGCTAGGGCTACAGCTAGAGTTAGGTGTAGGGTTAGGGACTTGGGTTTGAGCTCCATATTAGGATTCCACATTGAATGTTGGCTTCTAAAATAAGTTTAGAGCTAGGGTTACGGTTTGAAACCAGGTTAGGGTTAGGTGTAGGGTTAGGGTTGGGAGCTAGGGTTTGGGGTGCAAGGTTCTAAACCGATTTTAGTGTACCGTGATAAGGTTGGGGCTGGAGTTAGGGTGTGAAACTAAGGTTTAGGCTTCCGTTCTTTTGATCGGCACTGTATTTTTATTTTAACGGTACTTGAAAAATTGGGAAATTGGCTTTGAAAGTCCTTAAAAAGTACTTTAATTTGACCATGAAAAAGGTGTACAAACCCTTTTTAACATGTGGTGTCCTTTGAAATAGAAATATCAAAGGAAAAGGTCACGAGGTGTTAAATAAGGAGAACAGGGCAGCCATTTCAGAAACACTGTTTTTAACGCCAGCACGCCCGGACCATCTGGATTACTGATTTGACGTATGCTGTGTCTTAGGCGGTGCACATTTTGAACATTTGTGAAACCATTCACATTTTTAACTCACTAGTGAATTTCTAAATCATCTGCAACGCTTATCCTCAGTCGGGTTGCAGGGGTGTGGGAGCCCATCCCAGCCATCTCCGGCCAGTGGGCAGGGGACACCCTGAACTGGTTGCCGGACAGTCGCAGGGCAGAAGAATAAATCATATGATCTTCAACATTAGTAATTTTTAATTTTATTTGCCTTAATGATGTACTTTCTGTGACATTTGCATCTCAAAAGATATCAAATGTTTTGAAACACCCTGTATAACTCAACCTTTTTATATATCCCTAAACAAAGGTTTTATTGGGGTTGGCAATATTGAAAAATATTAATGATGAAACACTTTTTAGTCAAATATTTGAGCAGTTTGAGAATCATACTTTTGGTAGGATTTCTTTAAATATTTTGAATAAAAACATTAAACAAAATAAGTCATAAATAAATTACACATAAAATTATCACCTGTACTTGACAAGTACCGGTAATCATTAATATTGGTATTAGAATTTTGTGGTATGGCCGATTATTTTTACGTCATTACACAATTCATATATTTATTTTTGTAAAGGATAGTTTGTAAAACGTGTGGTTTGCTACATCAAAATATTTTGCTGAAAAGCGCATTTTATTTTTCGTTTCCCTAAAAAAAGGTGAACTATTTAGTTTTAAATAATAATCCTTAAAAATTTGTCAATTTTTTAAGTTTGTATAAAAAAATGTGTTTAATAATAAAGAATAATTTTGTAATCAGTCAAAACTGTTGTCAGTTACTTAAAATCATTTCGCCCGTTTTCAAGGATCATTTTATTTTACTGCAAAAATAAATGAGGTTAACCCTGTTTTTTCTCATCTAAGATAAAAATTTTGAGGTGTAGTTTTTGTTTTATGTTTTTTTTAAATTTTGCTTTTGATGAGTGAAAACATCTGCCTTTTTTTAAAGTAAGGGCCATTGTGAAGATCTATTTTAAGAAATACATAAATTTGAAAAAAATAATTTTGAATATCATTTAAATTTTAAGTACAGTATTTGTGATATTTTGAAATAATGACATAATTCACTAAATACTTTGGAATTATTATACCAAAAATACCTTTTCACACGATCTATGGCATGGTGGAGGACTGTTTAGCACGTCACCCTCATAGTTCAGAGATCCCCGGTTGGATTCCAGCTACCAGCATCGCTGTGCAAAGTTTGCATGTTTTCCCAGTGCGTGCGTGGGTTTTCTCTAGGTGCCCAGTTTTCTCTCACTTCCCCAAAACATGTATGGCAGGCTGATTGGTAACCCTATATTGTTTTTAGATATGGGTGCGTGTGTTGATGGTTTTATGTCAATGAGTACCCTGTGATTGGCAATCAGTCCAGGGTGTCCACTGCCCGATGTCAGATGAGTTGGACTCCAACCCCCTCTTGATCCTAGTGAGATTAAGTGGTTTGGAAAAAAAGGAATTAATGTTTGAATTAAATTTTCCCCGTGCTTTTCTTTTACGTACAGTACCTCCTTTTGAGAAACTGGTCTAATTGACCGTGCTGTTGGATTGCAGGCGGAGCAACAGCATTTGCAAGTCCCCCGGCCCAAACTCCCCCAAAGAAAACCTTTTCATCACCAGGGACATCGGACGCTCGGAATCATTGAGATCGTCCAGCAGCTGCTCTCATCGCATCTTCAGGCCGTGCGACCTCATCCACGGCGAGATTTTGGGAAAAGGCTTCTTTGGACAAGCGATCAAGGTCCCTCCTCCCCCCCTCTCTCAGTATCTCCTCGTGGTTATCGAGAGGTTGCGAACAATCTTTCTCCTTTTTGGGCTGGCAGGTCACTCATAAAGCCACAGGAGAAGTGATGGTAATGAAGGAGCTGCTTCGCTGTGACGAGGAAACACAGAAAACTTTCCTAAAGGAGGTAATTGGTTGCAGGAGGGCTCCGCTTCCTCTCCCATAAAACAGCACACTGTCCACCTGTAATGTATTTCATGTACTGGGGAAAGAGCACCACATGTTCAGACACTGTTTTATTTTTGCTGAGAACAACTTCGGCCCCGCTCTGGTTGCAAATCATTGATTTGGCCATTTAATGTTTGCTTTCTACCGTGTCAGGTTTTTCCATTAGCTTGAATTAATAATCTTTCATTTTTTTCTTACAAAAGGTCAAAGTTATGCGTGGCCTGGACCATCCTCATGTCCTCAAGTTCATCGGTGTACTGTACAAGGACAAGAGGCTCAATCTGATCACGGAATTCATCGAAGGGGGTACCCTCAAGGACTTTATTCGAGACACTGTGAGTTTCAAACCAGCCTCAAGAATGACTCGGATTCTAATTTACCACACAGTAAGGTCGAATACAATATTTACATTTCTAAATTACAACGGGTATCATTTTGAGTTGCTGTTTATTGTTCCTTAATGACCATCATTCCTATAACCTCTTAGAAAAACGGGGGGCAAACGTTTTGAGAGGTGAGCTGCATTGTGTTGAAAGAAATTGGCAGATGGGCCTGGGGCCAGGATGGTATCCACAGAAATCTGATACCTCGGCAACACATGAGGGAAAAAGTTAATGTCGGAGTAATCAAGTTCTCATATTGTTGCTGCAAATTTGTAAAACAATATCTCAATTTTTAAGCATTTTTTTTAAAAGTAACAAAAATAGAAAATAAAAAAATTAGAATAGCAGCAATGATATAAACTTATCCATACATTTACATGCATATTTTATGTTTCTTTTTATTGTCCATAAATAGACCTTTTCATCAACTTGGTTTATGAAATGGTCAGAATTAATGCAAATACATGTCCTGTTTTTTTTTAAAAGCACTTAATTTGATCATATAAATTGAAAGACAACAAAAGATTTAGGGGTAACTCAAAAGTGCGTTTTTGATCAAACAGTAATGGAAGTGGGCCATTTGGGCATCACCCGCAATGAGTCACACTCGTCCTCCATAATGGACAAGAGTATGAGGTTAAGATTACTCATAAACTAAAGAATATACGTGTGCCTGGATATAAACACTTCCACTGAGGTTGCAGATCGTATCTCAAAATATTTCACAGCATTGGGATCCGAATAGAGAACGCTCTTGAACTTGCGGATTTCTTCTTTGCTCTTGGAACCACTAGTAGACCAGCATTTTCCGAGCCAAGACTCAGAGCAAGAAAAAAGAGGGAATTTAAGTCAGATAATTATGAGGGGGCAAGTCCATGCAAAATTTGTTTTGTTACCAACACAACCCTACAATCATCAAAGACACACAAAGAAAGGAACTGTAACCAACAAACCTGAGATTAGTTTTAACATTTTCCACGAATGAGAAAAGAACAGAGGGAGGGTGGATAATTTGGGTTTGATGTAAACCAATCACTGTTAAAATCGTAATTGTTTTTTTATGAATGTTCCATTTAAGAATTTTCTGTGATGGCAAAAATACCATTCTGATGATGTCATTGATTGCCCACCGGTCTTCATTTTGTTTCTAACAGGATCCGTTTCCATGGGAGCAAAGAGTTAGCTTTGCAAACAGCATCGCATCTGGAATGGTGAGGAGGGGCTCTGTGGATTGCTCTCCAATGAGAATATTTTTTTCATTTAAACATTAAAATATAAGTGTTATTTCCTATTTCCCTCTGTTTCAGTCCTACCTTCATTCTATGAGCATCATACACCGAGACCTCAACTCTCATAACTGCCTGGTGAAACTGGTGAGTGCGGCAATCCCAAAAACGAATCTGTTTTGTCTTTGACGTCTTCCGGCAAACTTATCTTTCAACAGGACAACACTGTGGTGGTCGCCGATTTCGGACTGTCTCGACTCATTGTGGAAGAGAAGGTGAAACCGTCGCCCGAAAAGGCCTCCACCAAAAAGAGGCTGCTCCGACGTACTGATCGGAAAAAGAGGTACACGGTTGTTGGGAACCCCTACTGGATGGCCCCGGAGATGCTTAACGGTAAGTTGTAATATCAACTGCGGGTGACAAACATAAGAAACTTTCTTTAATTGCATTTGATTGTATCCCAGGAAAACGCTACGATGAAAAGGTTGACATTTTCTCCTTTGGGATTGTTCTTTGTGAGGTGAGGAACTGAAACCTAGTTGAAAAAGACCCCAAGCTGCATTTTTTGGGGGTCAAATACTGACCATCGCTCACCCATCTGTTGTGTGTGATCCAGATCATCGGAAAGGTCTACGCAGATCCAGAATGCCTCCCTAGAACTCTGGACTTTGGTCTGAATGTGGGAAAGTTTGTGGAGAAATTCCTCCCTGAAGATTGCCCGCCGGCGTTCTTTCCGCTGGCCGTGGCGTGCTGCGACCTCACGCCAGACAATCGGTGAGTGATCAGAAATCGAGAAGAAACCGATAAGATACCGTTGCCCCCATATGGAAAAAAATGTATATCCTCAAAATGTGTTTTCATTTGTTCATTTCCAAAATATAGTTTTTATTGTCTTGTATTTTCCATACAAAAGGCGTACCGGACTATAAGGCGCTACAGTAGGAACGTCAACAAGAGAGTCAGATAGTTCAGTCAAACTTATTAACCCCTGAACATTCTGACAGCTCGCAAAAGAAGCAAATACGTGTCTCAGACACGTATGGACACGGTGTCTGTACGATGTCACCAATCACTCAAATGCGTCCTTCCACATATCATTAGGAAGGTTAAACTCTAGGGATTCAAGAAATGCCAAACATTTCTTAGTTTCTCATTTCTTTTTCGCTGGCAACTGTGTGGACAGCAAAGTAAGAATTTCATTGTGCAGGGAAATATGGTTCTTTACTGTGTATATGACAATAAACACTTTGAATTGCATTGAATTGAAAAATAGGCTCATCACAGAAACTTTAAGATCATTCTAAAACAAGATATAAAGCCGGGGTAGCTCACCAAAGTAGTCTTGCAGCCATCACATTCAATAATAAGACATAACCATGGTCCTCTTACATCTGTGAGTGTAGTAAATCCAAACGTGTAAAATATTTACATACTCCAAAACACGCAATAATTCTGACAATTAAAAATAAAAAAAAATCCCCCGAGAAGCATCAGTGGACGCTACTTGTTGCTAGCTGTCTGTTTAGCCCCATACTTCCTGTTTACAAATACAGTAGTAAAAAATGTTTTCTCCAGGCCGTAGAGCAACCTAACGTGTGATTCACATCTTTTTCAGGCAATTGCAAGCTTTGTTTTGCCCCGCTTTAGCCTATGCGAGCCTGTGAATGCTAAAAAGGACCCGCCACCTTTACGTCCGAATAACTTTATCAATAGTGACCGATTCAAATGATGATTGACACATTGGTTGGGAAATGAAACGCCGGTATATATATCCCAACATACACGGCGGACTACTTGTCCTACGGGGGAAAATGTAATCGTCGGCTGCTTGCCTTAGTTGCGAGACCTTGTGACCTAATATTGATCCATATATAAGGTGCACTGTATTATAAGGCGCATGGTCAGTTTTTGAAAAAACAAAAGGCTTTTAGGTGCGCCTTATTGTGCGGAGAATATGGTAATGGTTTTCCGAATCTGTTTTAATGTATATTTGCTTTAACATAAATATTTCCAACATTAAATGAGGAATAACAGGGTTTCTTTTCATCCTCCCGAAAATATAAAAATAATGTTTTAAGATGTTTATCACGTGGCAGTGACAATATGCCTTAATTCTTAGACCGCTTTCTTTAAAGGGGTCTGTGTGTATTATATGACCGCTAGATGTCACTGTGTTGAAAAGTGCAACAAAAAACCAGTGCACAAAGAAGAACGCAAACTACAGAGACTCAAATAGACCAAAACACACGCTGTTAGTTCTTATTTTTTGCCCAAACTTTTTAAATTATTTGGGGTACTTGTAAAAGAAATGCTAATATCTCGACCTATAAGTATTTAAAGAAAATGACTTTATATATAATGGTTCCTGTATGTTTGCTTATTATTTAAATCAGTATTTTTTTACGGCAAGGATGTGCTAAATAATACACACGGTCCCTTTAAGTGAAAATGTTTGTGTGGGTTTCATGAAACAAAACAAGTTATCAGATATAATTCCCTGTACTACCATAAAATCAGATTATTAGTATATAAAAAGAAAAAGGTAAATGCTAACTTCTACTGATATGGAACATTTTAGTTACTTGGCTGATCAATTGAGTAAGCAAATAGACTGAAAAATTGCATTTTTGGTTGTTGTTTTTTCCCAAGATAACATTGGGCAATATTTTGCAGCTCACAAAAAGCACTAAATTTAAATATTTTTCGTCAAGAGTATAGTCTACTCTAGATATTATATTAGGCCATGTACTGTTGTCATGAATTTCAATGTAATATTTATTTTCCTAGAAAATTCCCCAAAAAGTGGTCGGCAAACTACAGCTCACGGGCCTGATCAGGATCAGACACACCAATGGATTTATTCAGCCGACGAGACAAAGCTTAGAGAAGCAAAAAACAAACAAGAGACCCTATCATGTCAAACAATGACCTGCTGTTTTAAATATGTCCACTGGATGTCGCTAAAGCTCCTCTCCCAAAGCTGTATTCGCTGACTACCATTTATCAACTAGAGAACAATTGAGGAAAAGGCCATCCTAATGTTATTTTACATGAAATATTAGTCATGGACGTGCTGTTTAAGGCAAACTATTGCACCTGAATTAAAGAATACAGAATTAAAAATAATGCCTAGGTGTTTTTTACAGAAGATTAAAGAATCTTTAGCTCCTATCTATGATATGTATGAAATAAAACAGCGAAGGTCCAAAATTCAGGTAACCATTTTCATCCCCCCAAAAAGCTGGATAATCCTTTTAAGTCATTAAATCAGTCGTTTACATTTGTGATTTAAGATTCAATGCAACATTTTTGCTTAACAAAAAAATCCTACTAGTAAAAATGTTGTCATTATTTAGGTGTATTTTTTATCCTGTGTCCCTCTTGTGTGCACCCATTAAAACTATATTTATCTTTCCGCTCATGGCCAACATTCTAATAGCTGGCTGTATTTTTCTGTACTTGCTTTTTTACATTTCATACCATAAAACACACCTTAAGTAGCCCTATTGCATTATGTTTATCAATACAAAATGATCAAATTTAGTGCTTAAAAAGGAAGATTTCAATTTGCTTTTACTTTTGTAAATACAGTAAATATATTTACAGACGTGGCCCTACTTTTGAACGATATAGGTTCTGGATGATCGTTGGTAAGTTGAATTTGTTCGTAAGTTGCTTCAGTGCTATATTTTGTCTATTGACATTTATATAAGTATGTTTAAGGCTTGTATAAGTAACCTGTATTGTTTTGTACTAAAAAAATAACATTTCATAAAATAATAGATAAATAAAATAAAGATAAATAAAGCGATGTTAAAGTTACTTTTGGAAGATGGGCTTCAAGAGGTCCACCTCCGTGTTAGTGGCCAGAAAAAAGTGATCCAACCATTTTCTCAACCGCATCAAGCTTTCTTATTCCACTTTCGTTTCAAAAGAAACGGCTCACCTCTTTACACTTTACAACAACCATATTGAATTGGTGCACGAGATATTAAAAAATAAAAATGTCAAAGTTCTTAGTGCCTCAGGAGATAGTATAGACATAGTATCGACAGTATAGTCTGTTTACACACAAACTAGGAAGTGGAAGCTGATTTTTTTTCCTCTCAAAGCGCTACACGCCGGTAGCGGTGGAAAGAAGCTCTACAGTACTGTCCTGTACTCGGTAAAAGGAACACGCAATACAAAATCTAACCTACAGCAATGGCTGGTTATTTTTCGTCATCCCGGACAAAAGTTTCGTATCTACCATTGATCGTAAGTCAAATGGTTTTGAGCTGGGGAGCGTCTGTATTTGTATATTTTTAGTGTTTCAAAACCAGTTGGATGAAATGGTCCCTTTATGAACAAATAGACTATGAAACATACCTTGTCCAAGTTTCCTCATGCTTTGCAGAGGTAACAGATGTTCGACTCTCAAAAGATGAATACACTAATCAGCAATTCTTTTTCCTCCGCCCCTATGCGAATGTTTTCCAACCAATGTGTCTCGTGACTCAAAATGTTTGCCCACCCCTTGCTCTAACCCATATGCCCTTGTGGTTGCAGTCCGCCTTTCCAGAAACTAGAAGACTGCTTCAAAGCTCTTTCCCTCAACCAGGAGCTAGGCATCCCTCTCCCATCCGAGTTAGACGAACTCCACCAGAGCTTGAGTCGACTCCACTGGCCCAAAGACTGCTCTTCCCCAGCGCCGAGCCCAGATGAGCCACCAGACCCAAAACCAGCCTCCCCGGACCATTCCAGCATGTCAGGCATCGGCACTTAGAGGCCGCACTCTTCTAGCCATGCGGCAGCTGCCGACTTGCGACATCAACAATCGCGACGCAAAAAAACTGCCATGGAAGAAAAGTGGATGGAGCTTGCAGGGTTAAAAGTGCGAGTAGCGGATGCATTTCAGTTGCCGCTTTTGATTCAATGCACACAAAGCGGTCTTCTCATGTTTACAATCCAACCTGCTGTGGTCTGGTTACAAACACAAACCTCGCCACTACATGGGCGATGGGTGAAAATTAGTATTTGGCCAGCAGAGGGCTCCCTCCGTCCACTGCCTTATTCACGCAATGAGGTAAAATGCTGGAATCAAACTCACACTTGGGCCACTGTTTTGAATTCACAGCTCATAGTGAAATTCAAGGTTGTGTTTGTTAGATTTTTGCACTTTTTTTGTAGCAGTTTTTCACTTTTCACTCGTGCTTTGTCACTTAGCCGTCATTTAGGTCATGTGTTCCCACACAAAAGGGCTTCCTTTTTATGACGATATAATCTTGTGCAGAAAAACTGGATTGAGTTGTTGTTTTCACGGTTCAAATGTAGATATTGTATATTTAGCTCAATGTGAGGTATTTTGTCAATGGCAACGTTCAGATTTTAGACATTTCAATTCACTGTGGCTGTTGATTCAATTAGCTCTTTTGGTAGCGTCAATGCTGATAACTGTTACCATTAATATTTAATAGTAGTGCGACTTGAAATAAAACCCTCATTTTCCTATTTGTAGGTTGACAAATCAATTATTTTTTTTCTAAATGGCTAATTATGACTAGCACTACAATAGCAATATCACTTCTTGTCAGGAATGTTTTATTATATTAGAAGTATTTTCGATTTACACACCGTGACAAAAACGATCACTGGTGAAAAAATCTGGTGCTCTTATATGAAAATAGTTTTAAATCGTTGATAACTCGTTCTTTTGATGAATTTGTTTTGAATTAAACAGGATATATTTAATTGAATTATTAAGGTTATTTTGTTTTTGTTTTTCAAACAAATGCTAATATAGCAGTAACAATTCTCACAAAACTTCCAGTTGAACTTATTTTAAAAACAATTTATAGCCATCTTTTTTTTACAGGCTATAATTCATGAGTGTCTAAAATTAAGCACACCAATTTGACCAAAATATGTACATTGATGTATTTTGATTTTCTTTTCAGTGCGCAAGGCCTTGAAAACAATGAACATAATGTTAATTTTTATACTGATATAAATAATTTGGACAATAGCACCTATTTTTTTATTGTTTTGGTTTATTTTGAGGGTTGACATACTGTGATGCCTGATATCAATTTATGCACTTGTTGGAGGTCGTTCGTGTTAAATGTGATTTTCGGGTGACTTATTTCTCTGCGTATTTATAAATGGTGAAAGGTATCCAATCTTTGCTTTTTGGGGGGTATTTCTGACGTTTTTTTTATCAACTATATGTCGTCCTACTACAGGATAACCAGAGGGATGCTCAAATGTGTTTTGTAATCTGCCCATCAGTCTGAATTCATAAGTGTAAAATTAAACATTCCAATTTTCTCTCTCTTTTTTTATTTGTCTCTTAAAAGCAGACAGTCAAATACAAACACTATATGGCAATTGCATTTACGGTGGCATATAAAGACAAGTGGACAAAATAAACAGCAATCATAAACTCCAGTGATGTTGCAGACATGGCGTGTTAAGGACACGGAGAAAAAAAAAGGCATGCAGGGTTGAACTTAACTAGCTGTGTTTATGTCACAAACAATACAAGCCAAATGCCAAGCGGGCCCTTGCAGCGGCCCTGCGCGCTTTTCAAAGGAGGAACTTTTATGTTTCGCCGCCATGCCTGATGTACGCGCTGCGGGCAGTGTTATGTCATCCAGAGGATCAACTCTACTGCTCCTCATGCTTCCTGAGAGAAACATTTTCCCTGTCACTCCTTAACCTGTGGAACGAAAGCACGTCTTTCTCAAAGGTACACTACTCAAAAGTTCGGGGTCCCTTAGAAATGTCCTTAATCTTAAAATTTTTAACTTTTTTTTCAACAAAGATAACATTTGAAGTGATCAGAAATACACCTACTTTGCTAATATGGCAGATAGTATTTTAGCCACAAATGTCTTTTTCCTGCAATATCTACACAGGCCTGTTACCAACAACAAGCACTCCAGTGTTCTAATTGTACATTGTGTTTGCTAATTGCATTAAAAGGATAATGGATGATTAGAAACCACTTGTGCATTAATTTTAGCTCAACTGAGAGCAGTTTATCTGGTTAGCGAAGCTATAAAACTAACCTTACTTTGTGCTAGTTTAGTATCTGAAGCATCATATTCATGTCTGTGATTAATCTTTCAGAACTGGCAGGAAAAGATAACTTTCATGTAAAAGGCTACAGTCTATTCTTGTTCTAAGAAACAGAAGGGTAGGCAAGAAATTGCCAAGAAACTGAAGATCTCCCACAGCAATGTGTACTACTCCACAGCACAAACAGGAAAGAGGTTAGAGTTCTGGTGCTGAAACAAACGAGAGGACGAGTCTGTAGTTTGATAAATAGACACCTTAAAGGTCTTCAACGAGAAGCTTGGTTAAATAATTCCCCAAAACAGTGTCAATATCTACAATGAAGAGGCCATCCAAAGATGCTGACCTTCAAGGCAGAGTGGGATAGGAGGAAAACATACTGGCCAAGAAAACAAAGAATGCTATGGGCAAAAGAATGCGGATATTTGACTACTTGTTTCATAAAGAAAAGTGTGACTTCTTCGTGGACCCAAACTTTTGAACGGTAGTGTACATTCCCAAGTAGAGTACCATGCAAACGCATTTGTGGATGGGGAAGTGCTTTTTTTATGGGATTTTACACTCATCCTGCCTGAAAGGAGGATGTTTATTTTTACACATCTTTGTACAAATCTATTTACAATAAATACAATGGTATCCCTCGGCACAGCCAGCGGGTCAAAGCACATCACATGGTCATCATTAAGAGTGCTAAATTTTTGTGTATGAACAATATGAACCCATGCTTGGCCACATTTCAGACTTCTCTAACAGGCAGCCAGCTAGCTTACTTTTCGGTTATTAAACATAACAAAATGCACATTGAATGCCTCCTTTTCGGAAGAACCTCCTTTTTTGGGTCAGTTAGCAAAACAAATAGAGGATGTAGTTTCATGAGCTCAAACACCTTACTAACCCCTAAAAGGCATTTTTGGTCCATTAGATTGAAAGTTAGTTTCTAAGACTCATGCTCCAGGTGTGCCCGCCTGCTGGCCCATTAGGAGATCGGCGCCCTCCTCTGGTACCGGGCTGGTCTCGGTCTCGGCCGTCACCACAATGGCGTTCTCGTCGACCAGCTCGCAGGTCGGATTGGAGAAGGCTGAGAGGGGAAGCGTGATCCTCTGCATTTCGCGCTCGTAGACTCGCTGCTCGTGCTGCTTCTTCATGTCACGGCCCCTGCGTCAAAACATGCGACCGTTAGATTGAGCCCAATGGAGTGCGGCTAAGCAAACAGTGAATCCTTCGGTATTGTAAAATAGGATTTCTCAATGATGCCAGAAAACTGAACTCAATTCAAAAACAGCACTATGACGCTTCATAAGCAAGTTTTCATAAAATATTCAAAGTACTTGGTTTAACCTTTTCTGCAACTAGCAGTGAATAACAAGGTCAACAGAACACTGTGTAGTAAAAACACATGCAACACATGAAAGAACAGTTTATAGTGCAATATTATATATAATATTGCACTATAAGGTGTATATATATATATATATATATGATGTAAAATAGGTCAGATACTTTGCAATATACGTAGCTGTTTGAATACTGCATGTTTCTATAATGCACCTTGTTAGAAGGTCATACCTTGGCTTAACTTTGGAGGGGAACTTAGACTGGATTAATGGCCTTTTTCTTCTTTATAATCACAATACAGTAGATCCCTTGTACCAAACTGATTTGTCAATTTGTCACACTTCCACCAATGTGACTGTTAATGGAAAAGTTTTCAAAGAAATAAAATCATAGCCAGTGTTACCATGATTTTCAACTAAAAGATAGTAGGAACATAAACTCACATTGTATTTTGTAAACTATCATAATTTCTCATTTAATGTAAAAATTCTAGCAGGAGTGATTTGGAGTAATGTTGGAAAATCGCAAGCTGGGGAAAAAGCTTTTGATAAATAAGTTTTATAGATTTTTATGGTGATTTCTAAATTGATGTATATTATCGGTAATTGTTGGAGTGGGGCATTTTCAAAGTGCTTAAGGAAACAGAATACAATAAAGAAAATCAAGCAATATAATACCGGTTTGTGATAGGATTATTTTATGTAGTTCATTTACAGTAGCTTCCTAATCTAGCTAGGATAGCTAGCAATCCAGCAAGCTAAAAACAGTTGCTTCCCAGGTAGCACAAGCTAAATGCAGTCCCTGATGAATCAATGGAAGTATGGCTGGATGGATTGATTGCTGAATGAATGGATAGACATATTACTGCATGGATGGTTGGGTGGAAAGATTGCTGAATCCATGGATGGATGGACATATTTCTGAATGAATGGATGGACACATTGATGGCTGGATGGATGGATACATTGCTGGATAGATGGATAAACAGATTGCTGAATGGGTGGATAGATGGATGGACGGACAGATTGCTGAATGGATGGATGGACACATTGCTGGCTGGCTGGCTGGATGGATGGACAGATTACTGCATGGATGGTTGGGTGTAAAGATTGCTGAATCCATGGGTGGATAGACATATTTCTGAATGAATGGATGGACACATTTCTGGCTGGCTGGATTGGATGGATGGATAAACAGATTGCTGAATGGATGGATGGAGAATGGACAGAGGGATGGACAGACAGATGGCGAACATAATCCTTCAAACAAAATGGCTTTGCTGTTTTAAATGAAAACTCTTTAGGAATCTAATAGTGCTCAGGGAAAAATGTTATGGGAAATGAAAAATCAGCGCCGACTTTCATAACCGTTCCATTAAATTGGTGCGCTGCCCTGGGCAGAATGGAGTCTGTTCGTAAGCCAAAGATAAACTGCAGTGACGTGCCTTGAGCGGAAGGAGCGGCAGATGGCGACCGGGTGAAGCTGGCATGACTCATCTATTGGGAGGCTGAGCCAGGACTGCATTTGTTCTGATCAGAACCCAAATGAGACAACTGCTGTTGTAATCATCGTATTTGTCCATTCATTTTCGACCTATTTGATTATGAAGCATTACTAGCTGCCATTCACACTCAAATTCACAAAAATGAACTATTCCATTAACAAAAACGCAAGTGTGTGTATAATGCAAAACAAAAATGGACTCATTATTGTCTGAACAGCCTTTTGACACTTCTTGTGATTAAAGGCAATACAAATAAACGTGACTTGACTTTACGGAACAAAAAAACTGAATGTGAGGCGCATGTGCTAGCCAGGTTCTTTGCGTATGTGCTCATTTCTACAAGTCTTTGAGAGCAAAAGCAATGGCTATGAGGTCGCTTGATGTAAAATCCATGATGTAACAATTTTCTCCTTATTAATCTCACCTTATCCACCTCTGCTTGTTTGTCATAGTGTGTTGCTTTTCTTTTTGTCTGGATTTTATGTGTCCTTCAATAAACCACTTATTTTTTTGAATTGGCTCAAACCTGCCGTTTTGTGAGGCTGATAACGTGTGTGAGTGTGTGTTTGCAGCACTGGGCAGCAAAGTTGCTCGCTAGTTATGCGTTCAGGGTAATTTAGTCAATCTGATTGATAATTTTCTTTTTGTGTTTTGTTGTTAATTGTTGTTCAAATTCCCCAAACAGGAAGAGCGAAATCAACGGGGCAAACGTGAGCACATAATTTACAGATTTTTTAAAAAGTGCTGGATTTTGGTCTTTTATTTTGTAAAATAGCTTTGTAATGCACCATGCATGGAGAAAAGGGATAAAGTATTGGGCATTACCCAGCAATGTCAATGGAAATATTCGAGTGGTTTTACGGTAAAAGAAAAAAATGGATATGGACTAACTCAGTTGTGTTAGTTTGCAAGCTTTCAAGATTTCACAAGCCAATACATATAATGGGTTCAATGCTTCCACTGCTTGTTGTACACATTTTCTTCTTTATCATGCGGCCATTTTAAAGCAGTTTTAAGGGCTCGACTTTAATATGAGTATGTACGGTAATTTGTAACTAGATAGTTACTTTCAAGTGCAACTATTAATTTTGGGTGTCAGGTATCTGGGGAGTAAGCAAATAATAAATGATAAATTTAATAGATTTAAATAAAGTGACTAGTAACAGTAACTAATGACCGTTTGTTTTTTTTTGTATTTTTCAGTAACGCTTGAAGCACTGGTAACAAAAGGGAACTCCTACATGTGTTTTCAAAATGATTTCCTTTTCTAAAAACACTCCTTAAAAAAAACTTTTCATTTCCTGCCATCCCCCACAATGTATCTTTTTGGCATCGCGTGCAAATGCACAGCGACACAGTCAGTGCGGAATGTGCAATAGCAACTGACTCCTGGGCAACAACCGGCATTTACAGTTAGCGTTTGATTTAACAATGGCTGGAGGGAGCTGGACAAAATTGCTCTCCTTCAACTTGATCCATTGCCTCTGGCAGTGCCGAAGCACAAATCAAAGACGAGCAGCTGCTCTAGTACCTAGAAGAGTTTCTCTTATTTCGTAACCAACTGCAGAACACCAGAAAATATTGTGAGATCGGGGGCGGGCAAACCGCCCGTCAGGCTTTTTCATTCGGCACGCCAGACAAAAATGATCAAAATATAATGACAATATATCCAACGATCCATTATCTGCTAACCACCCATCCACTGTGCCACCCATGACAACACATACAATAGTAAATAAAGTACTACTAATAAGAAATGTTTTTTGTGGCAACCTTTTCCCCACAGTCCCAGCTTCAAAATTTTGGGGGACCCCTGCTTTAAAGCAACAAAGAAATCTGAAGATCTGTTTGAGAAGCAAAATAGTCAACTCTTTTTAATAAGCAGCGCCAAAAGAGCTAGTTCACTAAAAAATTACAGAATTCCCATCACTTTTGAATATCAGTAATCAGAATTAAAAAACATTAATTTATGAGTTCAACGATAAGTAGTAGTGAAAGAGCTTGGGCGTTTTTTAAATACATGGTTTTTTGTTTTGGACATTTCAATCGGTGAGTATACCAGTGGTGGGCCATCATGCTTGCAATGCCTTCTCTTCTGGACTAAAAAACATCTGAATCGTGTGATGTTAATTATATTTTGTCCACGACTACTTCTTCATCAATTCCAAATTGTCTGTCGGATTACTTTATTGTTTCTACCCTGGTTGCGCTACTTCCAGATGTGTGCTTTCATATTTAATCAGTAAACCTATCACATTTCAGTCATTACTTCTTGCCAAGGTCAGAAATCTACATGGAGGCCTTCACTATCAGCTCTGAGGCCCTGAGGAATAGAATAAGTGACAATAAAGGTGTTATTTTAGCCATCATATTCTGAATTGGCGAGTAGGCACCTACTAAAAAGTGTAACGAAACGTCAGCGGTTTCACAACTATGATTGGCTAGGGGGAGGTATCAAAAGTATCAAGAAGAAAAATGGAATAAAAACACATTAGTCCCGTGTCCACTCCTTCTGTCAAACAGAAAATTTCAGCCCTAAAATAAACAAAAACGTTGTCAGATATACAATAGGACAGGCTCGACTATCAGCATTACCAGTCATGGCAGTAGAAAAGAACTTGTTGATGGTACTGAAACGCATAAAATCTGTGCGACAGAGTAATTGAAATCCTCTTCAAGAAAGAAAGGAGGATGGATTTTGTGAACAAAGGAAAAAGATTTTAGGTGAGTAAAATGCGGCTATATACCTAAATAATATTGCAATTTTATCTGGTTATTATTAATGCCTTTTCTATATGTGTCACAACTATAGCCGCAGTAAATGTCTTACAGTTATTAAAAAAAGTTGTTGAGGATTGGATTGATTCAGCCTACCAAGGGCCTAGGTGTTAAATGGACGGCCTGTCACTGGAGTATGGTTGGTTGGTGGGATCCCTTAACCACTAAGGTCGTAGGGGCACCATTTCTCAGGGTGTGTCTTGGGATAGTACAGCCTAGTGGCGCCCATCCCTCACCAGCCCAACATATGTTTCCACCCAGTCTCAAACAGAGACCTTTCACACGTTAGGCGAATGTGTTAACCACCGCAAGACGGAAACACTGAAGTACACAAAGCACAAGTTCCTGGACGCACAAGCTCGGACACAAACCTTTTGTAGAAGTAGCCGAGCGTGATGCCCACGCCGAGGACGATGATGACCGCCATCATGACGATGCCGAGGGCGTAGCCTGAAAACGCCATATAGCCAACTGTGAGTTAGAGTCTTCAAACATCACAGTGTCGATTATCAGGATATTTACCAAGGGTGCCCAGATCCTTTTTCTTCTTTGGTCCGGTTTTGACCCGCTGGCTGATTCCCATCACTGGCTGCAAGCCTGCTTTCGGAGCAGCGTCCGATGAAGAAGACGACGACGTTGACTCCAACTCTGTTACCTTGGTGGAAGCAATCTCTGGAAGCGCAAGAAAGAAGCTTCCCCGTTAATGACTACGTCTTGGAACCCTGCCAATGTATCATCACATTAGCCTCAGCAATTAGTCAATATGGATTGCTTTCGAACACTGTAACTGTATCTCTGTCCATTAGCTAGGGTACATTTTTTCAATACATGTAGACACTTTCATGGGAGATATTGAATGCTCTGTGTCAATTTCATTGTCAAGTAGCAACAGTGGATACTTCTAAGTTACACATGTCAAACATAGGGCCATCAATTTATGTCAAAGAGAAGCAGGTCTCAAGGTCATTTCTGTTGAAATAATGACTTTATTTTTATTCAATTCAAACTAAATACTTTATCCAGCTCCTAGAGGGCAGTGTTGAGTTTGTTTAGTGTGGAGAGTTGGTTCAGGTGTAAAACTGCATTTACTCAAGTTTTAAGATAAAGCAGCTTAAACATTCAGTGTCAGACATTAACATCTTTTTTCCCAGTTATTTGTAAATAAAGATCCCCTGTCATCCGTGATTATAATATGTAGGGTAGGTTACTTATGTAGGCCGAATGAAAGCATCACACTGAAAAACAAAGATGGAGTTGACAGTGTTTTACTGATCCAGCCCCAAAGCTAAACTGAGTTTGACATCAATGGACTTATGCATTATCAATTCTAAATTAAAGGGACAGTGAGTAATATTTGACCACTGTAAAAGAAAACGGGCTGAAAGGCATAAGGGAGAATACAAACTACAGAGCGTGATAAAATCACACAATTTCTCTTCTCATTTTTTGCCATCCTTTCACAAGGTTTTTGTTTTTTGGGAGTACCCATAGAAGCAAGATGGCAAACAATTATGTCTACCTCTAGGTGAGCTTGATGTTATGTAAAATGAATACATTTTTTCCACCTAGGAGTATTGAAGAGAAATCTACGTTTATATGATCTATATGTACCAGTAGGTTTGCTTATTATTCAAATCAATAGTGTTTTTTTAAATGATTTTTTTTAACCACAAGGTGCCACTAAATGAGATACAATGTCCTTTTAAGGGTGTGAGTAAAATGTAGAACAATCTAGCTGAGTTTTAAGCGAAAAGTACGACAAGGAATGACAAAAAAGAAAGCATGGCAACTCGTGTTGCGTATCACTAACTTAACATGCGCTTGAGCCACAATAATAATTATTTACAGTCCGCACACTTCAAATAAATCCACCTACTTGGACTTGTTACACTTTGCTATGATCAATTTCTTAACTGACCACAATTCTTTCTTTGACCTCAACATTATGCTGCTTTCTAGCCTCCATACGTCGTTGAAGCGTGTGCATAATAAACAATTGCATCAATGGGTATTGGTTCCGTTAGAAGATTGGATTCAGCTGCTTAGAGTGGTGGGAGGTCGGGAGCTGCAGTGCCCAGTGTGGTAACCAGAGAGCTTTAGAGACCCCACAAAAGCAGACCAAACAAAAGCCGATATTTATCCATTTTGTTGGTATTTACTGCGGGTGCTTTGACGCAAAACCTAGCTAAAGACACTAGCGGGGCCTTAAGTAAAATTTCACAAAAATTGGTTCAGCCGTTTCACAGCCTATAAATCAGATACAAACACATATAAACACACACAAACACAGATTAGATTTGGATTAGGTTTAGATAGATTTAGAATTTCACAGAGAGATAGAGCGATATTTAGATTAGATATATTTAGATAACAAATAGGTAAAAAAGTAAATGGTTCCTGTCCAAATGACTTTGCTACTGTGTAGGAATATGGTGGGGACAGATTTTATCTTGTGTACAGTTTAGGGTAACGTTAAAGGAAGTTATAAAACTAAATGTGTCACATACACACCAACAAATTGAATGTTGTCAGCCTACTTGTCCTCAAGTGATAATTATCAAGAAAACGTATTAGTTCTACGTTTTATGAAGGTAGTTTCTCTTCCAAGTGCCAAGTACCGCAGTCAATTGTATTGTTTATTTTGTTTGTTTTTTTATGAGAAAGAACAGTTTTAACAGTGCTTGGCTTACAATATAAATTGCAGGCTTTGCTTTTACATCTGCAGGTTAAAATTTTCCCATATCAGTCACTTCCTTTGCAGGCACAAGTGGGCTGTTTGCAAACTTGACTTTGAAATTGTGTGACATCATCAAGTGAGCAGCCAATCAGCTTCTGTCTCTAAGGTGAAAAGAATTCAGTTTTCCAATGAGGAACGGTGTAAGGCGTGGCCCAAAAGAAAAACAAGTCTGGCAACTGAATTTGTACAAAATAACCAAGAAAAACAAATTACTGCGGTCCCTTTGTTATTGTTTGTCCGAGGAAGGAATCAGAAAGGGGAAATCACACTCAAGCTTCTTTAGAGATTTGAGCAAGCAACAAACTATTGGTGGAAGGAAGGACACTAAAACGGGCTGCCGATTTTTATGAGCAGAAATGGAAACATTTTGGAAGCTGCTCAAGAATGTCATCACGTGGAGCATAAATCACTTTTAAACACTCAAAACAAATCGAGCAAACGTTTTCTATGAAGGGGTGGGAATGTTTCTGCGATTTCCAGTTTTAGAAGAAAGTAGGTTAAAAGCAGGCTCGGGGGGGTAACGGAATACATGTAACGGCGTTACGCAACTATACATTTAAGGTATAGTTGGTTAAAATAAGGATTACTTTGCAGGATTAGTTAAAAGTATATTTACATATACATAATGTGCCGATTGTCTCATCTCATCTCATTAGCTTCACCGCTTATCCTCAGTAGGGTCGCGGGGGTGCTGGAGCCCATCCCAGCAATCATCGGGCAGTGGGCAGGGGACACCTTGAACTAATTGCCAGCCAATCGCAGGGCTGTGCCGATTGTGTCTATCATAATTTAAATCATTGACATCACAGACACAGAAAGAATCAAGTTGTTTAAATAGTAGTAACGGCCATATATGTTGCACAGATTTACAGATTACATGTTTGTTGCAGGTAAAAAGAAAATTGTTTGTATTTTATTTCTCCTTCAATGTAGCACTCGTTTTGTTCAATTGGTGCAAGCTTGCAGTTTGGTGAGGCTCTTTACACATGTGTGTTTTGGTGCTCTACTGATGCGTTAGGGACAATAAGTAAATTTGAATGATTATTTTCTTTTCATATTTGCTGTTAATTTATGTTCAAAATTCACTATACGATTACTGTATTAATGTGCTCCTAATTTGAACTAAAAAGCATTTCTTGTCATCTTGTCTGCCATGTGAAAGAGAAAGGTTTATTTTTGCTTCATAAACTATACAATGGGGCTAAAATTTGAGCACTTTTGGTAGTACTACAATCTGACCTTGGCTTCATCCAATACTTGTTCAAGTCAAATCACATTTATTTGTATAGCCCTCACAAAATATCTCAAAAGACTGCACAGGTTACAATTAAACCATCTCCTGATTTTAAACCGACATGCGAGCATGCGAACAACATTAAGTCATTTTGTTTATATTTGGATGAGTTTTTCTCTATTAGCGTATTTGTTATTTGGAGTATTTCAAAGTCATCAAGTTACATTACTGCTATATTATGGTATCCGGATCATGTGACTGATTTTTCAACAGGTAACAGATCACATTTTTAAAAGTGGGCTGCATAGTTCAAAGTGTCCTTAAAAGTTTCAAATTCAATATTTTCTCTATTAAGTGTTACAATGCCCAACTGAGTTCAAAAAGCCTTTCTTTATTTTTTCACCACTCCTATCTGCTTTTATTTAACTTTTTTCATCGGTGTTCCTGCCACAGAGGGCTGGTGAAGAAAGGTGGGGGGAGGGGTTTGTGTTGGTTGTTTCAATTTATTCTAGGATAAAAAAAAACAATATAAATAAGAAATGACTTTTTCAAAAACAAATGCCAACTCAAACCCCCCAAAAGATTAAAAAATAAGAGTTTTTTTGAGCACATCCAAGAGAGACAAATACGTGCACGCGGCACACAGGCAGCTTAACTTTAGGCTGGGATGAAGATGGTGTGAGCAAGTCGAATATTGTTGAAGTAACCCTCCCAACCCTGGTTAAAATAAGTCACCTTGGCACTTCTGGATGGAACAATACTGCTTCTGGACTGTCCCATCAGGGCCTGTAATGTAGCACCAAGGCCTCTTGTCGGAATCGGGATTTCGGCAGTAATTGTGATCTCCCACGCCTACATCGGAACACAGCAAAACAACACATGCCTTTTACTGAAGATGTCTCTCAGACACACATACGTGCACTTATCTGCTTGCCGCTGCACTCATTAATCATTCACACAACAATGAATACGCCGCCATGGGGACAAAGACAAGAAAAAGCAGCTGCTGCTTCTGTTGTAACACTAGAAAGACAAACAACGCCGTTTGCAAAGCTATTTGAGAATATTACAGAACCGACTTGATAGATTCGCAACATTAGCAAACTAGATCATCTAGTAGGAGGTGGAGGTAGTTCTCTTTTATCGCCGAGTGTGTATGTATATATATATAACTAGTAAGGCTAGTTAGACTTATTCAGTGTTTTTTAACCAGAGTGCCGTGAGACCTTGTTTAGCGTGCTGCAGGAAATTGGCAAAGTTCATCATTGCAAAGAAAGCCTGCCACCGTTCAGTGTCTTTGCCTCCATTGGGCGAAGAAACTAACAACCATCTGAGATTAGATTTTGTGACAGAAGCAGATCATTTTTGCTCGTTGAACGTTTTAGTGTATTTGTGTTATTTTTCTAGAGAAACAAAATATGGTAAAACAAGTTAGAAATATAGTAAAATCCAGATTAACAGCAAAATTATTGATTCAAATGAATAATGTGTAAACAAACATTGCTAAAATAAATCAAGTGAAAAATCTGCTCAAAATTTGCTTATTTTTATTATGATCATAACACCGTTTTGCTTCTATTTATATTGGCAGATAACTTTAGATCATTTTAAGTACTTTGGGCAGCACGGCAGAGCAGTGGTTAGTGCGTGTGCAGCACAGTTCTGAGGTCATGAGATCGAACCTTCCTGTGTGGAGTTCGCATGTTCTCCCTGTGCTTGCGTGGGTTTACCCTGGGCACTCCGGTTTCCTCCCACATCCCAAAAACATGCATGTCAGGTTAAATGGCCGGTCCAAATTGTCCCTAGGTGTGAATGAGCGAGTGAGTTGTGTCTGTCTCTGGCTGCCCTGCGATTGGATGGCAACCAGTTCAGGGTGTCCCCTGCTCACTGCCCGAAGCTAGCTGGATGGGTTCCAACACCCCAGCGACCGTACTGAGGATGCAGCGTTAATTTATTAATACGAAGATTTAAAAACCTAGTAAAACCTTGAAAACGTGTTAAAATATAGTTAAAGCAAAATTAATAACCAATCATTAACCCAAATAATTTGTTTGTATTTCATTAAGCTGTATTATTATTAAAGCCCTAGTGCATACTAGTTGACAACTAGAAGGAACTTTTGTCTAATGCGAACAAAAACCAATGCCACAGCAAGCAGAAAGATGCCAGACAAACAAGGCGGACTACTCGGAATGGATTCCACTAGGTATTAGAAATACACATTTCTTCACTTATGATTTATTAAAAACAACATTGCATGATAATTCATGTTTTCCCTCTGATTTAAATCTTTTTTTGTTTCTGAATTAAACCTTTAGTACCTCTAGGTCAAGTCAAGTCATGCTCATTTGTATAGTCCTTTGTCACAAGGAGTCTCAAAGGGCTGCACAGACCACTATTACAGACAATAGACTATGATTACACCATCCCCTAAGGGGCACAAAATATTACGTATTTTCCTTTCAACCATTTATATTAATAATTACAGCAAAGTTATTAAGCGAAATTAATAACCCGTTTTACCTTCTGTTAAAATGTCAATTTAGTTAACACTATAATTTGAGCTAAAAACAAACATTTAAACCAGCCATGTTTTTAATATTTTGTTCTAAAGGATGAGAGACACTGGACTGTTGCACCATGGCCGTGCCACTAATACTTTGAAACGTGTTACTGATGAGGACTCACTGGAAAAGATCTCCTTTTTGGGTGTCCTGACATGGTTAATCTGTGCCCCACTATACTTTGGTTTCTAAGTAATGCTTCGTGTTTTGAATGTTGGGCGAAAAGGCAGGTTTGGCTTTTATATTGTACCTGGCATGTTTTAAAATGTGCTTCAATTTGACTTGTATTGGATATGCTCCTTAAATTGAGGGTCAATTATCTGAAATTATTGCTCAAGTTTTCATTGCATGAGTTTTATTTCAGTCTTTGGTACGACGTTGTATTATTAATAGTTTACTATTGTAACTATTGATATTCAGCACGTGTTGTTTACCCGAGTTTGGATCATATTGCGTAGAAGTGTTGTCCCAATTCAGACAAGTAAGTCCCGAGGAGGAAATCTTCTTGTCTCCTCTGTAACTCACTCCATTGGATTCAATGCACTCTGCAGAACACGTGAGAAGAGGGGATTGAAATCGGATCTCTTGGAGAAAAACACACGCAGAGAAACAACTCAAGACGCGTTTTACCTTGGCGATCTGCTTTTAAAGCGCTGCTGTCGACGATGGCTGGACTCAAGAGAAAAACGTGCAAATATAGAAACATACAGCACCGATGACGGACGGGATTCATTGCTCAATCTGTTTGTGTTTTTAAGAGAAGAAAAAAAGAAAGAGCCTGTGCTGAGGGCGACAGACACACTGCTCCCCTCGTTGAAAGCCTCGGCCCTTGTTTTTGCCAAAAGACGAGATCTTCTGTCCTGTAAACAGTCTGGAGGAGGAGCTGCGTGATGACGAGGGAAACGGCAAAAGGAAAACACACCTCCGGGTCCTCGCACATACGTCCACGAGACGGTTCGGACCTACGTGGTTTCGAATTTACGAACGGTGAATTAATTTCCGCAGAGCGGGAGAAATCTTCCTCGTTAAACACAAAAAACACGCTCAGTTACTACTGAGATGAGTCGTATTTTTAATTCAACCACGAGAGTGGAAAACTCATTTGAGCTCGGAGGCCACATGGTCGAAGAAAAAAAACTCCCACGAGGGTCGGACTAGTAGGAAGAAAAGAAGGAAGGAAAGAAGGAAAAAATGAAAGAAAGAAAGAAGGAAAGAAAGCAAGAAGGAGAAAAAGCGAAAGAGAAAAGAGATAGAAGAAAAAAATGAATAAGAGAGGGTGAAACAGATGGACAGACAGACAGACAGAAATAAAGAACGAGAATAGAATAGAATATACCTTTATTGTCATTGTAACAAAATGGGTTAACATATTTTGACAACGAAATTGGGCATGACACTCAAGTTTCAAACATTCACAGTGAGGTAAAGACACCAAGAAGACAAAGGAACAGAGAAGATAAGGTTATAAAAAAGGAGGATATGGTTATAGTTATGATTTACACAAGAAATGGCGGTATAAAGGATGTTACATACAGTTTGGTATCGTAAGGGTTTGTGCAATATGCATTTAGTGCAAAAATAGTCATCATAGTGCAAAAAATAGTCAACATATGCATTTGGTGCAAAAAATAGTCATCATAGTGCAAAAAAAATAGTCAACATTGTGCAAGGTGAGCAGTAAACATAGTGCAGTCAACATGTAAGGCGCCCGCTTTGAGACTGGGAGGTTCGGGTTCGCGCCCCGGCCGAGTCATTCCTAAGACTTAAAAAGTGGTCGGCGGCGCCCTCTCTTGGCTGCGGCTGCATCGGGTCAGGTGCAATCGACATTTCGTTCTGTGTACATTGTTACACAGAATGACAATACAAGGAAATTATTATTATAAATTATTATTATTATGTGCAAGAAACATAGACAAGAGTACCATTTTACGTTTGTATGAGGTAGTGTTTTTGCAAGAGCTTTTCTGTTTTTTTGTGCGGTGTCTGTTTAGGGTATGAGAGTATGTGTGAGAGAGAGAGAGAGAGAAAAAGAAAGAGTGATAGAGGGCGAGAGAGTAGTTAGAGAGCAGGGAGAAAAAGCAAGCAACATTTTGAGGTCAAATCATACACACTGTCCCATGAAATTAAACCACAGTAAGCAGGGCAGGGACATTTAACTCAAGTATCGTTCAGTCTAGTCTCATTTGTATAAGCCTGCACTCGATTATTTACTGGACTGTCTCAGAAAATTAGAATATTGTGATAAAGTTCTTTATTTTCTGTAATGCAATTAAAAAAACAAAAATGTCATACATTCTGGATTCATTACACATCAACTGAACTATTTCAAGCCTTTTATTATTTGAATATTGCTGAATTTGGCTTACAGCTTAAGAAAACTCAAAAATCCTATCTCAAAATATTAGAATATCATGAAAAAGTATACAAGTAGGCTATTCAACTAATCACCTGAATAATCTAATTAACTCGAAACACCTTGCGAGGGTTTCCTGAGCCTTAAAAACACTCAGCTTGGTTCAGTAAACTAAATCACTGCTGATCTGACTGCTGTCCAGAGGACCATCATTGATACCCTCCATCAGGAGGGTAAGACACAAAAAGAAATTTCTCAAAGAGCAGGCTGTTCACAGAGTGCAGTTTCAAAGCATATCCACAAAAAGTCTGTTGGAAGGGAAAAATGTGGCCGGAAACGCTGCACAACCAAGAGAGATGACCGCAGCCTTAACAAAATTGTGACGAAGAGCCGCTTCCAGAATTTGGGGGAGCTTCAAAGACAGTGGGCTGAAGCTGGAGTCCAGGTATCAAAAGCCACAGTTCACAGACGTGTCCGGGAAATGGGCTACAATAGCCGTATTCCCATGGTCAAGCCACTTCTGAACTCAAGACAACGGAAGAAGCGTCTGACTTGGGCTATGGAGAAGAAGCACTGGACAGTTGCAGAGTGGTCCAAAGTCCTCTTTTCAGACGAAAGCAAGTTTTGCATTTCATTTGGAAGTCAAGGCGCCAGAGTCTGGAGAAAGGCTGGAGAAGAGCAAAATCCAAGTTGCTTGAAATCCAGTGTGAAGTTCCCACAGTCAGCAATGGTTTGGGGAGCCATGTCAGCTGCTGGTGTTGGTCCACTGTGTTTCATCAAGTCCAGAGTAAATGCAACTGTGTACCAAGAGATTTTAGAGCACTACATGCTTCCATCTGCTGAAAAGCTCTATGGAGATGAGGATTTCATTTTCCAGCATGATCTGGCACCTGCCCACAGTGCCAAAACCACCAGTAACTGGTGCACTGACCATGGCATCACTGTCCTTGATTGGCCTGCTAATTCCCCTGACCTGAACCCCATTGAGAATTTGTGGGGTATAGTTAAGAAGAAGATGAAAGACACCAGACCTGCAAATGCAAATGAGCTGAAGGCCGCTATCGAAGCATCCTGGGCATCAATAACACCTCAGCAATGCCACAGGCTGATTGCCTCCATGCCACGCCGGATTGATGCAGTAATCCGTGCAAAACGATTCCCAACCAAGTACTGAGTGCATCAATGGACATTTTCAAATGTTTGATTTAGTTTTGCTGTTATAAAATTATTTTTTTTACTTGGTCTGAGGAAGTATTCTAATATTTTGAGATAGGATTTTTGAGTTTTTTTCAGCTGTAAGCCAAAATCAGCAATATTCAAATAATAAAAAGCTTGAAATAGTTCAGTTGATGTGTAATGAATCCAGAATGTATGACATTTTTGTTTTTTTAATTGCATTACAGAAAATAAAGAACTTTATCACAATATTCTAATTTTCTGAGACAGTCCAGTATGTGTAGTATTTGCTTTAAATAGGACGTAAAAATGTCCGCAATATACTGCAATATGGACAACTCATTCTGATGCGGTTAGTCTCATTTTGTTTGGAAAACAAATATTCAGCCACTTTAACAGACAATCTGAAATGAGTCGACTATAACTAACTGGAGGATTGTTTTTCATCTCTTGGCATAGCCAAGCATCTGACCTACTTTGACGCTTTCCAATTATAAGCGCAGTCAGATATTTGGCTCTTAAATCAGCGCTCAGGTGTCTGTATGTTCTTTCAAACTCACAAGGCCTGTTTTTCCACTCATCCAAGACTTGCAGAGGGGCAGAAACAGCGGTGCCTGTGCTTGTTTTCCCTTTTCATTTGTAGTCTGCATTGTCGGCAGTGTGTGCATAACGAAAGCCTCCCGACTTGTGCCACGCTCAGCTTTTATCGTTTCTTTCCAACGGCTATGCAAGCAGTGGAGCATCACCATGTAAAAAAATCAATTATAAACCCCAAACACCTTCCTCTTTATTGAAAAACAAATAGTGTCATACGGTTTTTCTATATGGACTCTTTAGGGGGAAGATCAAACTGATGACACAATGGAAAAACACCTCTTCGTGTTCCTACTCCAGATGGTAAACATTGACGCACACGCCCAATAAGTGCATCTACTTGGAAGCGTTCCAGGCTGCTATGATCAGTTTTCTTTTTCAAATGTACAAACATTTTAAAATCAGATGGGACTTCCACCCACCGTAATCATAGTTGAACAAATTAGTAAAGCAATTCATGTCTATAACAGATACAATTCCAAAAATAAACCCCCAAATCCCTTCCCCTCTTATACAAGGGATTTCAATTCTGGACGGTAAATGTAATAAGACAACCCTTAACAAAATTGTCATTTCCTGGAAAACAAACAAAAATGAAATTCATTATAAATATAATGACTCTGTGATAAATAGATTGATAAATAAATACTTTAAAATGACCTATAGCACCCAACTTCAAAGAAGCACCCTTTAATGGTAATGGTCTGCATTTCTATAGCACTTTTCAAATCACTGATCAAAGTGCTTTACAATGTGCTTCACACTTACACACAATAGCAGCCATGCAAGGCATCTACCTGCTTATCAGGGGCTTAAAAAATTCAGTGTCTTCCCAGGAATCAAACCTGCGACCTCTTGATCCAAAGACGAGTGCTTTACCTCCTGAGCTACTGCCGCCCCACTTTAACAAATATGAATCATATTCATGCATCAAAAGGTGAATTCATAGTACAGTTAGAAATTGAAGATATTATCTGCTCCATCCATCTATCCATGATCTGCACCGCTTATCCTCAGTAGGGTTGCGAGGGTGCTAGAGCCCATCCCAGCTATCTTCACGCAGTGGGCAGGGGACACCCTGAGCTGGTGGCCAGCCAGTCGCAGGGGACACATAGACAGACAACTCATTCGCTCATTCACACCTAGGGACAATTTGGATCGGCCAATAAACCTGACATGCATGTTTTTGGAATGTGGGAGGAAACCAGAGTGCCCACAAGAAACCCACGCAAGCACGGGGAGAACATGCAAACTCCGCACGGGAAGGTTCGATCTCATGACCTCAGAACTGTGCCGCAGACGCACTAACCAATCTGCCGTCGTGCTGCCTTAATATCTGCTCATTTTTGCAAAATTGATATCGAAATCACTGACCATACATCCTGTTAATGTCCAATTATTCATCTTCACTGCTCCCACCAACTTAATCAGAAATCATAACACATTCAGACTAATTTTAAAGGACAAGAATGACAAAAATTCAACAAATCTTATGAACAGCAAAACATTTAATCCACAAAAACAATATATAGAAAGTGTAAATCTGTTTTCCAGAATTTTGTCAGAGAATTTGTTTTATTTTTGATTGAATCTTTGAATTTGATGAACACTCCCAGTGTCCAAAGGACTTATAACATACTTAAGAATCTCTCCATTGTATTGATTTAAAAAGGTCTTCATTTTTATATTATTGATTTTTCGTATCTGTATTTCGACAGAACCTTATGTTCTCTTGAATATGTTTGCTTGGTATTGTTTTTTTTTTACTTTTCCACGCCAATTTTGTTTGTATTTGCACTGTTCAATAAAAATCGTTTAAAAATTAAAATAACAAAAATAAAGTTTCTTCTTTCAAAAAGAGGCTGAAGGATGGCAAAAAAAAGGTAAAGGAAGCACATCCAGTTAAGACATGGTCATGACTTGAACATCACCAACATGACTCTAACGCGGGGGTCTCCAACATGGCGCCCGCGGGCACCAGGGTGCCCCCTAAGGACAGTTGAGGCGGAACTATTCTGAAAATAGCTCACCAGTGCTGGGTCATCGTGATTTTCTTGTATAATGATTTTTAATGTGTTGACTGAGTCTGTTTAACCCTATAGTTAATAATTAACCTGGTAATGACTTAGTAAAAGCATGACAACTTGTTTTAAAAATTCCAAAAAACAAATTGCAGTTCATGGGCTTCATGGACTAAAAAATCCATTTTAGTGTTGATAATTATTTTTAAACAATTAAGAGAATCAGAATCTTTTTTATTTTACAGAAAATACAACAAACTAAATTCCAATTTATGGGTTTTATGAAGTGAATGAGAAAAAAATGTGCAATTTTTTTTTAGCAAAATATCTGGCCTTTTAAGCTTTGTAGCTATTTTCTGAATTATTTTAGCAAAATATCTAGCTAGCTTTTTACATTTTTTGCATGCTATGTAGCAATCATTTTATATATTTTCGCTAGTTATCAAGCCTTTGTTGACTCCATCATGCTCTTTCAGCCAATGGAGAGGAAAAAAAGAGAATCATGGGCAAACCGCCAACCACCTAAAGTCGTGGATCTCGGCCTTCTGTCTCTATTGCCCCAGGGGGGCAAAAGCCAGTCAGGTCTTCTCTTTGAGCCACCATAGAGGGAGAAAGCGCGTGAAGTAAAAAATTAAAAGGTGTTTGAGCCTGGCCTTTTAAATGATGCTGATATCATCAGTCACCGGAGGTGTGTCCTGTGACTGGTTGGAGTTCCTGTTGATGGTTTTCAAAATAAAGTTCATCTCGCAGACTGGATTTAATCCATTGGTGGGCTGCTTTTGTGGATGAGCACATACATACTGTAATCGAAACCTTTTGGATTAGTAATGTTGTCTTGTTTTTGTGAAAAAAAAAAACCACTGTTCGCCTTGACCACTTCTGGAGCAAAGTTTAACTTTTAAGTTCTTTGAGATAAATTTGCGTCACAAAAGTTAAAAGCTAAAAAATGTAGTGACTCACTTTTAGACAACTTTACAGAAAATAGTCATCATCAATAAGCGTCATGGCCCAAAATATCACCCCCTTTTTAATAAGAACAACCAATCTCGCTTATGTCTGTGAATGAGTCATTTATCCCACCCACCCCAAGAAGGCGCAGGAGGCAACGTGAAAATGTAAGACTCATCGAGCATGTGGGCGGTCAACAATTGTGCGTCCATCCTCTGTCAATTTAGGCTTAGTCCATCATTTCATACTCTTGTGTGGTTTGGGAAACGCACACTTATGGGCACACGAAAGCCGCAAATGGAGCACATCAAAGAGAACGTATTCCCTGACTTAAAACCGAGCACCCGATTTCTGTCGATACACTATAAAGATTGAGGATGCTCTTTGCTGGTAAACAAATACAGGCAAACTACAGATCTTCAATCCATACACCTAATTTTTGAGTAGTTAGTGATACCAATACCATTCGCGAACAAAATTATATTCTCTCTTCAAAAAGATTCAAATTATCCTTAACATTGCTTTTCTTTAAAGGCGATTCACTTTTCCAGGTTCCTGACTGTTAAATGGCCACTACAAGGCAGCCAATACATGGCTTTAGGTACCATCATAAGTACAATACCTTGAACAAGGGGGGTATTCGCAAGATACCAAAACCTGGTATTGGTACTCGCCCAGTCCTATAAAAACTATAGTGGGGAACATGGCAAACATGGCACCTCTGTCAAGGCATAGCACCAGTTTGAATGTATTATGCTCCAGAACGAGAAACAGACTTTTGACCATTCTACTAACGAAAAACGGTAGATACCATCATTTTTTTCGGGATGTCGAAAAATATCTGGACATGGCTGTAAGTTAGATTTTCTATTGAGTGCACCTTTTTCCCCCCGAGTACAGGACAGCACCATAGTGCTTCTTTTCACCGCTACTGGGGTGTAGTAGCGGTGTGAGAGGTCACCCAGCATCCACCCCGAAGAAGAAATCTGGCTTTCTCTTCCTAGTTCGTGTGTAAACATACAAACTTACTCTATCTCCATCGCTTTGACCATTTTATTGTTTAATATTTCGTGCATCCATTCAATATGGTTGGTGTAAAGTGTAAAGAAGAGGCAAGCCGTTTCTTTTCAAACAAAGGTAGAATAAGAAAGCTTGATGCGGTTGAAAAAATGGTTGGATCACTTTTTTTTTCATCCACTCTCCACGACAGAGGAAGACCTCTTGAAGCCCATCTTCCAAAAGTACGTCAAACCTCGCTTTATTTATCTTTATAGAGCATATTATTTTGTTAAATGTTTTTTTTTTCGTACAAAACAATACAGGTTACTTATACAAGCCTAAACATACTTATATAAACCTTAAACATACAAAATATAGCAGTGACGCAACTTACGAACAAATTAAACCTACAAACCATCCTAAGTAGGGCAGCGTCTGTACTTTTGTGTGTGTCATGCTCAGTCATGTTTAAAAAAAATAGTAGTAATTTTCTTCTAGCCTGAAAGCAAGTGTCTTTTTCACCTATGCCAGACATGATCATCAATATTTTAATCATTTAGTGGTGATTAATGCACATACTGATTATCCATGTATTGGACTGTACTTGTTTACTTCTTGTTTCAGTCACTCTTGCCACAATATACTCATTTATCTAATTGTTATCCAGTCCCTAAATTGTTCCAAGTGGTATTCTGATTTACTATTGAGAGGGAAACCTTAAGACTTAGCAACCCACCTGCAGGATTCAGTCTGGTGGAAGTACTGGTGTGAAACTGGTTCCTTGGCAATTTTCCATTAACTTTTGTGTTCCGCCCCTTTGGTATATAATTGATTGTCAGCCATTTTGAATATGCACTTGTGAACCATTATAGCCAATTTTGTAATCAGAAACTCAGAATACTCTGTTCTATTTATTTTATTGTATTTATTGTAATAAAACCCCCAAACTGCTCATTGCTCGTTTTTTCATTACTTTTCAGAACACAGATGATGATTCCAATAGGTGAAGGAAGAAAAAGTTTTTTTACCTCCCAAAATGAGTCATAATTTTCAGCACTGGATAATAGCTGTAATTTACAGAACATCATTTCAGAAGCTCCAAAAATATACTTATACTCCAGAGCGACTAGTTTTTTTCTTCTATGTAAATATATTTGGGTCATGAACCGCATAACACATTAAAACAAGGCAACAGTAAAATCTATATCTTATTCAACAACACAGAACAGTTAAATCTGCCTCAGCAAGTATTGATGACCAAGATTGCTCAATTTCTTTTATATTCAACATTTTTCATGTGCATATAAAATGTATACCCGGCATTTGGGTCACTTTTCTTAAAAAACAAAACAAAAAAACATAACAAAAAACTTGTGATAATTCCAATAATATTAATACATTAGACATTTAAACTTAACGCTTCATGTTTTCCTTTTAGCATTTATAAATGTCCTCAATTTTAATCACGTCCACTCTATCATAAAAAATAGCAACGGTGCGGTGATGTAGGGGGCTTGTTTAAGATCTAAATATATTCATTAAATAGTGCAGTCAGTTTGCTTTGTGTATTATGTTGCAAGGTTGATATACAAAATAATCCTTATGCTAATTCCAACATAATACAAAAACATCAACCCTCTCGTTATTCAGCCTATGGGGAAACTCAAATATATTGTTTTGCGCTGTTTTTCTGTAATATTCAAACCGATTTGACTTCCCATCCAATTTTATGGGCAGCAACGATCAATAGTTTTGAGATTTGAATCCGGGCTTCGGCTTTCCTGTGTGATATGCTCATTCTACACAACATCCTTTAGATCAGACATCCATACGTGATTTTTCAGCAATCTTTACATACTGATGAGAGTCTTTCTTGTTTTAATGAGATGTCTCCAGGCACAGCAGATGTAAGCACAGGGTTCAAATGTACTCCTTGATGACTTAGATGATCGCATACCTCCTTCAAAGTCATCTGCAGAGCTGAAGGATCGCAAACTTGGCTCGCACGATCACAAGTTTTGGAAATGTGGAGAAGGAAGGCACTCCTGGTTAGCAAGCCGCTAAGGGAGCTGTGAAAGCGGGAGTCCGGTAGGAACGTCAGCATCTCAGCTAGAAAGATAGCGGACAGTTAAAAAAAACATGTTATAAAAATATCACTGACATGTAAAAATGTGCATTTAAAATGTTGGCATGGTTTTATGTTGATACTGTTAATGAAATGCAATTCTTCAGAACAGTGTTTTTCAACCAGTGTGCCAGGGCACAAAAGTGTGCCGCATGGAATTGCCCAATTTCATCTCTAGTCATGTTTATTTGTATAGCCCTTAACCACAAAGAGTCTCAAAGGGCTGCACAGACCACAGATTGCTGCAAACCACAGGCTATTATTACACCATCCCCTGATCTAAAACCTACATGAGGGCAATGAAAGACTCAAAAACCTCAACATGAGGAAAACGAAGAAACCTCGAGAAGGGACTGCACATGAGGTAAAAAGCACGCCATTGTTCAGTATATTTGTATATTTTTTGAGTGATCAGTTGTGCAACTTTAACATTCGTCCATATTAGTAGGTGGCAGTAGTTTTTACTTTCTTTTTTTATACATATTTTGGGGCCTCAACTAGAAAATACTATGATGTTTATTGTTGGTCCATCTAAATGCGGTGACTTGTTCTCAAACACTGTTTTGAACATTGAAAAATGTAATATCACCGAGAGTGACTCAGTCAAAAATCTAGGTGTCACATTTGACCCTAATCTATCCTTCCAGTTACACGTTAAGAATATTACTAGAACAGTTTTTTTCCATCCTTGCAACATTGCAAAGATTTGCCCTATGCTGTCCCAGTTTGATCCTGAGATACAACAAAGTTTGATCACATTACCCCGATTGTAGCTAAGCCCTTATATCTTTCTGATTTAATTTCCCCCCTATGCTACTGCTTGGAAAATGCTGGTCTACTAGTGATCCCAAGAGCCAAGAAGAGATTTGTAAGTTCAAGAAAGTACTCCATTCGGGCCCCAGTGCTATGGAAAGCCCTGCCCTCTGAGAGTCGATCAGCAACGTTGGTGAAACTGTTTAAATCTAGGCTTAAAACACACCTATATTCTTGTAGCTAATGAATGACCTATGTTTCATGTTGAAACATCATTCTGTCAGGGGGAATACTTGATGTGCGGTCCCCTCTCAAAGTTTTCCCTACTTCTTCATGCAGTGGATGAGTTTTTCCTTGCCCTCGTGTAAGTTTTAGATCAAGGGATGGTGTGATAATAGTTTGTAGTGTGTAATAATCTGCGGTTTGTGCAGCCCTTTGAGACCTCTTGTGATTAAGGGCTATACAAATAAACATGACTTGACTATTACTTGTTCATGAAATAGTACAGCGATAGTTATTAAAAAATGTGTTTTGTTTGATGAAGCGGTTTAAAATTACGCTGCAAAAAAAAAAAAAAAATACCATAAAGTAGTGTAACTGATAATATTTCTAATTTTGCTTTTTATTTTCTTATTTTACTTCAAACAAGAAAGTTAGATTGTAGTAAAACCTTCTTTTTTTCTTGTTTCACTGTCAGATAATCCTTGCTAATTTTAGGTATTTTTGTTATTTTACTAGATTAAAAAAAGACCAAAAAAATATATAGTACAAGCTAAGAAAACAGGTTAAAATATAGTCAAATCCGAAATTACGGAAGAATTCTTAACCAAAATCAATAATCTTATCTACTGAGAACAGTGACCACAAATTATATGAATAACTTTCAATTTAGACAACATGATAATTTAAGAGGACAACAAAACAAAACATTAAACTGGTGCCGGGAGTTAATTTTCAAAGGTGTTGTCATGAACTTGAAACGTTGTTGCTCTCTGCTGCCATCTCCTGGCTTAAAATCATGATTGCAGCCTCAATCAGCTCATTCATCAAGTACGTGCATTTCTTAGACGGTCTTGAAAAAAATTTTACCATTATCATGCTACACTAACAAAAAAAACTGTGATGATGAGCTCTTTCCAATCTTTCCCCTTCTTTCCCTCTGCCTAATGTGTCCCGCGTCCCGGAACACGGTACTAAAAGTAAGATAAAATCAGATAGGCGAGGTGGAAAAATACATTATAAGGGCTCTTTGAACTCAGTTGGGCATCATTAACACACACTTAATATTGGAAATATTGTACCTTCAGCTTTTTAAGGAAACCCCACCTTTAAACATTATCAACAGACGCCTTGGCTCAAAAAGGTTGGGAAACACTGCTTTAGAACCCGAAATCCACTATCATGACAAAAAACAAAACAAAAAACGCAATACAGATACTGGTATAACGATTAAATTTCAAAGCACAGCTCTTTAGTAGTCACCCATACCAAACACTATTAGTTTTGAAAAAAAGACAGATGGAATAAAAAAATAGTGTTTTTCCCTCAATATTTCATGAGAGTAATGGCACTTTTCTGTTCTTTCTTTTTTAAACTGGGCGTAAAACGGATTGCTGACTTAAGGATGGTTTTTGGCTCATATTTGTGGGTACACTAGTTAGTAGATTTATCTAGAAAAATCTGTTACAATACAATATTTTTTGCTAAATTAATGAATTGAAGAATATGATAACAATTCGAAAGTTACATATACATACAAAAATACATATGTACATATATACAGTGCATCCGGAAAATATTCACAGCGCTTCACTTTTTCCACATTTTATTATGTTACAGCCTCATTCCAAATTGTATTAATTTAATCTCTTATTTTAAAATTCTACACAAAATACTCCATTATGACAATGTGAAAATGTTTTTTTTTTTTAAACTTTTTTTGAATTTATTAAAAATAGAAAACTAAGAAATCACATTTACATAAGTATTCACAGCCTTTGCCATGAAGCTCAAAATTGAGCTCAGGTGCATCTTTTTTCCACTGATCATCCTTGAGATCTTTCTACAGCTTAATTGGAGTCCACCTGCAGTAAATTCAGTTGATTGGACATGATTTGGAAAGGCAGAGACCTGTCTATATAAGGTCCCACAGTTGAGTGTGCATGTCAGAGCACAAACACCAAGCATGAAGTCAAAAGAACTGTCTGTAGACCTGCGAGACAGGATTGTCTTGAGGCACAAATCTGGGGAAGGATACAGAAAAATTTCTGCTGCTTTGAAGGTCCCAATGAGCACAGTGGCCTCCATTATTCGTAAATGGAAGACATTTGGAACCACCAGGACTCTTCCTAGAGCTGGCCGGCCTTCTAAACTGAGCGATCGGGGAAGAAGGGCCTTAGTCAGGGAGGTGACCAAGAACCCGATGGTCACTCTGTCAGAGCTCCAGCGTTCCTCTGTGGAGAGAGGAGAGCCTTCCAGAAGGACAACCATCTCTGCAGCAATCCACCAATCAGGCCTGTATGGTAGAGTGGCCAGACGAAAGCCACTCCTTAGTAAAAGGAACATGGAAGCCCGTCTGGAATTTGCCAAAAAGCACCTGAATGACTCTCAGACCATGAGAAACAAAATTATCTGGTCTGATGAGACAAAGATTGAACTCTTTGGTGTGAATGCCAGGCGCCATGTTTGGAGGAAACCAGGCACCAGGCCAATACCATCCCTACAGTGAAGCATGGTGGTGGCAGCATCATGCTGTGGTGATGTTTTTCAGCAGCAGGAACTGGCAGACTAGTCAGGATAGAAGGAAAAATGAATGCAGCAATATATAGAGATATCCTGGATGAAAACCTGCTCCAGAGCGCTCTTGACCTCAGGCTGGGGCGAAGGTTCATTTTTCAGCAGGACAACGACCCAAAGCACACAGCCAAGATCTCAAAAGATTGGCTTCAGAACCACTCCGTGAATGTCCTGGAGTGGCCCAGCCAGAGTCCAGACTTGAATCCGATCGAACATCTCAAGAGAGATCTGAAAATGGCTGTGCACAAACGTCTCCCATCCAACCTGATTGAGCTTGAGACTTATTGCAAAGAAGAATGAGCAAAACTGCCTAAAGATAGGTGTGCTAAACTTGTGGGATCATATTCAAAAAGACTTGAGGCTGTATTTGTTTCCAAAGGTGGATCAAAAAAGTATTAAGCAAAGGCTGTGAATACTTATGTAAATGTGATTTCTTAGTTTTCTATTTTTAATAAATTCAAAAAAAGTAAAAAAAAAAACTTTTTCACATTGTAATAATGCAGTATTTTGTGTAGAATTTTGAGATAAGAGATTAAATTAATACAATTTGGAATGAGGCTGCAAAATAACAAAATGTGGAAAAAGTGAAGCGCTGTGAATACTTTCTGGATGCACTGTATGTATATATGTATATATATATATATATATATATATATATATATATATATATATATATATATACACCAAAAGCATTTTTATTGTATTTTATAATAAAAATAAATCAAATCAATATGTATTCGTATATCACTAATCAGACAACGAATTGCAACCCAAAATGAAATCATTTAATGTACAGTAGACAATTTCATTGACTAATGAAAATGTGAGAAACCAAATACAAATCAATAAATAATAATAATAATAATAATAATAATTTCCTTTGTATTGTCATTCTTTGTAACAATGTACACAGAACGAAATGTCGATACACCTGACCCGTTGTAGCGAGTCGGTGCAGCCGCAGCCAGAGGGCGCCGCCATTATACCAATTAGGTATGTCTCGGTCGAGGCGCGAACCAGCGACCTCCCAGTCTCAAAGCCGGCACACTACCATCTAGGCTACTGAGGTCGCGGCAGTGAGAATGCTGAATACTTGATGTACACGACAAATGAAAAGGCATCAGATTTCCTCTCATCATCACACTATTTTTACTCACGGTACCAGAGACGAATGACACATTGAGTAGAAATAGTGTAATAGTGAGAGAAGGTCCAATGCCTGTTGTATATCATATGTACCACTGGTGATCAGTGGTTAGGATTTGACGCGCTTACAGCGGTGATCCAGGTTTGATTCCAGTCTTAACCGATGATTTTTAACTGTGTTCAGCAATATACTTCGAAAGAGTAACATTGCGCAAATACGTACGATAAACCACTCACCAAAACTGAGTTCTTGTTTGTGTGTAAAAAAAAAGTGTGTCATACACAAATAAACACGGTACATCATAATTTGACAAGTGATGTAATGCGTACTGTAAAACGTGAATTTTAATAAAACAGGCCTACTCAAAATTCAAAGAGTTTTTCCCCAGTGATTTAGGATCTGGTATCAGTATTGTCACAAAGGTACCAGAAGGCTTTGGGGGAAAAGTGTGCCGCGATGGGCAGACGTACTTGCTAGGGATACTGGCTCTACACTAATACCAGAACAAAGATGTTGCACATGGTCTGTATTAAGATACACTTCTACCTGGCAGGAGATTTTTGCACAATTGGAGGTTGTCCATCAGCTCAGCAGTGTTCTCCTCCACCCATAAGTTGAGGATGTGTTGCACGGCTGAAGAGTGATTGTACTTCTCAGCCATGAGCAGCAGAAACGGCAACACATGAGCAGACATGATTGAAGGCTCAGCAAACACGTTGGCCTCATCCTGTTCATAGAGGCTTCCGCATCTGAAAAAGACCCCACGTCCTGATTTACAACCTCCAATCAAGACTGCTCTTATGAAGGGATGCAAAGATTAATCAGCGTTGTAGACAAAAATCGATAACAGAAAGCCAAGAATGGAATGAATTGTCTACGATTGTTGCCAGAGAAGCACGGCGGCACAATGGATAGCGCGTGTGCGGCACAGTTCTGAGGTCATGAGATCGAACCTTCCTGTGTGGAGTTTGCATGTTCTCCCTGTGCTTACGTGGGTCTCCTCCGGGCACTCTGGTTTCCTCCCACGTTCCAAAAACATGCATGTCAGGTTAATTGGCCGGTTCAAATTGACCCTAGGTATGATTGAGCAAGTGAGTTGTCTGTTCCTGTGTGGCCTGCGACTGACTGGCAACCAGTTCAGGGTGTCCCCTGCCCACTGCCCGAAGATAGCTGGGATGAGCTCCAGCGCCTACTGAGGATAAGCGATGCAGATAATGGATGGATGGATGTTGCCAGAGACGTTTATCCAAAAGAATGAGGTATCTCTACATGAATACAATCTCTGCTGAGAGTCGCACATGAAATGAAATATGAAATGAAATGATCTGCATTTATATAGCACTTTTCAAGTCAATGACTTCCCAAAGCGCTTTACAATGTGCCTCACATTTCCCAATAGCTGCCGTGCAGCCATGTAAGGCGCTAACCTGCATATTGGAGGTATTAGGGGTTCAGTGTCTTACCCAAGGACACTTCGACATGTAACACGGAGGAGCCGGGATCCGAATTGCGATCTCTTGATCCCAAGACGAGCGCTTTACCTACTGAGCTACTGCCGCCCCCTGAGGTCATGAGATCGAACCTTCCTGTGTGGAAGGCAATAGTGTCTCTGTCTCAAGCAGTAACAAACATATAGAAAATGCGATGTCAACATCAATTACGTGTCCTAAACCATCTAATGTTTGGGAGCATTTTAGCCTGGATACAGCAAAAAAAAAAAGACTACCTGCAAAGTTTGCAAAGCAGACCTTGCGTATCATGGCAGTAGCTGGTTGACTCACAAACATTAAACATTTAAAAATCACGTCGGACATGTGAAGAGTCTGATTCGTCTCTAAGTTTCAAGTAACGTTCGAGCCAATATGGTGTTGATGACATGATGGGACATTTTAAACGCGTATATTTTTCTTTAAAAGAGAGCATCGGCGTTATGCCAGATTGTGCCAGACAAAAATATTTGCAATTAAATGCGTGAAAAAAACCCGACAAAAATTAGTTGTTAAAAACTGATTGTTGAGTTGTTTTGAAACAGACTTTGAAGTTGACCACTGAATTTACTCCACATAATGCATAGTTGTTTTATTTACTGCAGCTAATGAACCTCTTTTTGGTTTAGGATAACAAACGTTTACTTTATTTTAATGTATTAATTAGTTTAGTTTTTGTTTGAATTTGCAGTTTGCTCAATAAATGAGTATTTTACACTGTGACAATTTTTCTTGAGTTTATTATAATATTCCACATAATTAAAAATCAACTTGATGCTAAATTTAAGAAAAAAAATATTATGCGAGTAATTGACTAATCGTTTCAACAGTTGTCAGGATTAGAACCAATGACAATTGTTATTACAATAGATACTCTTAATATGTAGTATGCTGAAAATGTCTGGACACAGCAATGATAATGATGATGAAGTGATGGTGATATAATGATGATGATGGAGTGACTGTGCCTCCACAAAACCTATGTAAATATGTATATTGTGAGGTGATATAGCTTTAAGACTCAATTATGAAGGAACTTGAAAGGGTAGGATTAAATAAGCATAGGGTTCTCCCTATTCCTTTATGGGCATGTTACGTTAACATTGTGTTTGTTTTTTGACTTGTTGTTTTGTTTTTGTTTTCCCGATGTTCGAAATAAAGGTTCATTCATTTAAAAATTGGTGACTAGTTGACTATTAAAAGAACTGTTTGGTTGCAACCGTATTCCGATGTTAGAACTGAAAAGTGACTCACCCTTCGCTTTTGAATTCCCTCATTACAGATTTCAGGTCGGATTGAGGCACATGGCACAGAAGCACCTCCAGTATACCCGGTGTGTCACAGCACTCCTCCAGCAACATATCCAAGAGGAGTGGCAGGGCCACGTTGACATGCATGAGGTAGACAGTCCTATGGTCTCCTTTTCTGGTGTGATGCAACCTGGAGATGAAGATGGCTGCTTTGGACCTTACCAGTAGGCTTTGATCCTGGAGCAAGTACAGCCCTGTGCTCAGCAGTCTGCATGAGAGACACAGTTCACATTTGCTTCAAAGAAGTAAAAATGGGGAGTTTAAAACGTTGTGAATATCATCTGACAGTACTTCATCATCACATTTGGAGGAATAAGATGATGGCTCATTAGTGGAAGGCCAGCCACACACAGCGCCTCAGCACAAGATACACGCAGAATTTCAGCAGCCTCAGGGGACCGATGCGTCTCCAAGACACGACACCAGCGTTGGATTAGAGAAATCTGAGAACTGTTTTGTTTATGAAGGATTAAGTCAGAACCAAGTAGGGAGTAATAAAAAGCGTAAAACCAATTTCTAACCATTGAAAAAGCAGGAGGCTTGCAGCATGCAAAGCCTTCGACAAGAGCTCCGAACCACCTTTTTGATCCTTGAGGTCCCTCAATAAAAAATCCAGACACTCCAGAAGAACAGACTCCTCAAGTTTAACTGGTGGAAGAGCAGAATCCTCTTTGGCCATCACTGCTACAAACGCTGACAGATGGGCCCTGCGATACTCCTCAACGGGACTCAACAGTGCCTCCTTCAGGTTTGACTGCAAATCAGATATTACATTTGTTTTGTGTCTGAATGAGGCAGAAAAATGTGACGTTTGTGTGTACACGTCTCTTCGTTGGTTCCATTTAAGGGCGTAGGTTTGGAATGGCACAGGTGGGAACATTGCACATTTCTTTTTAAGTGATCACATAATATTGGTGGGGACTGACCAATGATTTCTTGATATTGGTGTGAACACATCCCATCTGTCCGTGCTAAATCTATGCCCTTGGTTCCAACGTAAAAATATTCTATTAACAATCAAAACACTTTATTCATGAGCTATAGAGAAAAGATCAAATAAGAGTGCAGCTGTAAATGAGTGGCTAGTGTAAAATAAAAGTGACGGTAGGCAGTTAAGGCTGTGCCTCATCTCTCATAATGGAAATGTAAAATAAAAATATATTCATTGGTTGTATCAGGTGGCGGCAAACGTTTTGAGTTGCGGGCCGCTTGGTTTGAAAACATTTGCAGAGGGGTCAGAGAAAAAAAATTAGAATAGCTGGTTGATGTATTGAATTATTTGGTATATTAGATAGTCATAAATCCGAAACCTATGCATTCTATGCGGAAAATAGATAACATGAACCATTTAATTTTTTCCTGTTTGCATTTACCTGCACAAGTTGTTTCATCGTCTATTTTTTATATTAAGGGATCATTTCATCCAATTGGTTTTGAAACTCACAAAGTATACAAATAAATCAATTAATTAAATAGCAAAGTAATATCTACTTTTTATGCACTAAATTTGATGATTTGTTTTAAAAAACCTCAATACAATAGGGCTATTTCAGAAGTGTTTAATTGCATTAAATATAATATTTTTATAAATTAATTAAAAAAAAATCATATACAGAAAAATGTAGCAAGATATTTGAATGTTGGCCATGAGCACAATGAAAAATGTGTTTTTATGGGGGTACATGAAGTGACACAGGCTAATAAATCCACATGACTGCGATCGTATTGTCTTAAACAACTACATTTTAAATAAAAAAACAACGAGATGGGCGTTTCCACAAATGTTCTGTTTGATGAATGGCAGTCAACATGTACAGGTACAGTGGGTGGAGTGGCATGTGGTTTTAGTGACATCCAGTGGACATATTAAAAACTGAAGGTTATTGTTTGACTAGAATTGGCTCTTTCTTTTTCTTATGCTTCTCTCTGCAAATCAGGGGCTGGATTAAATCTGTTAGTGAGCTTGATGTGGCTCATGGGCTATAGTTTAGTGACCCTTAGATTATATCTATTCAGTGTTTAAGTTTTTCTCTCATTAACTTGACAATTTTTGGTCATGTTAAAAAAGCTCATAAGAAGCAACGTTATGATAAATCTTTGTCAGTTTTTCTCCTATAACTCACCTGCAGCACACTCTGGATCAATCCTTTCGAGTGGTTGTTCAGTGAAGCGTGCTCCTCCGAGACCCACGTGACCACCGCCAGCCTCAGATCAAAGCAGGCAGCTCTAAAGGTTTCCGTGAGGTCATGTGCCCACTTGGGGTCAGTACAAAGTAACTGGACGGCTCGTTGATGAAAGGAAGACAAGCCAAGCTGAAATGAAAGAAATTGCCTTTCAGTATCCTAGTAGCTTACTGGAAAGCAGACAAAGTGTACGCTGCATTGTATTTTTCAATGCTCACTGAGTCCAATTTTCCGTCTAAAATTTAACCAGTGGTTCTTAACCCTGTTGGAGCTACTAAACCCCACTAGTTTCATATGTGCATTCACCGAACCCTACCTTTGTGTAAAACACAATATGATTTATTTCCAAATTCAAGACGTTCTTTAGAGTAGTGCACAAAATGAACCATGCAGAACAAAACCAACGTATTGCATGAACTCACAATAAACTATAAAAGTGCAAATCAATGTGACAAATTCAGAAATGTGTGGGTTGACCATGTGATTTTTAAAGCAAGGTATGTTCCTTTTCTTGGTTTTTATATCCTGCATCAGTGAAAAGGATTTCTCGCTAAGATACGTTGTAACAAATTCCAGGGCTTTTCTTGGCAATCACTGGATACCTATGCATTTGCTGACACCAAAATATTGAGAATGTTGCTGTTCTGAAGAGTTGCTTTTGAACCTGGTTCTGGTGAATCTCAATTTTTTCATCAAAGTATACATCATTGACTGATGCTGCATCAACATCAAACGTCTATGGCTATCTCATGCATGCTGGATAATCTCATGCACGGAAGTATCCGTGGAAAGACTTAACAAGCTTATCTAAGTGCATGACTTGTTTCAGTTCCATGGGAACAGAAATGATTCTGAAGTTATATTGTACATATTTGTCCGATCGCTTTATCTTTCTGCTTCACATAGTATGGATTAAAATATGAATAAATTAATTACACAAAGTACTACGACGACATTCACACATAGGATCACTCCAGAGTGCACTAAATTACACGCAGCAAGCAATGTCACGTGATCACCTGCAGTTAGTATTGGCCAAGCAGGGCGTGTCATTGCATATAGCCATGATGAGTCCGTGTGTCTTGACCTCTGTGGCAGAGCCTCCACCCAACCCTTAAGACTTACTCACCAAACTCCTAGGGTTTCGATCAAATCCTTGTTGAGAACCACTGGTCTAAACTCTTTTAAGTGGAATATTACGACTAAGTGTTATTTACATTTCATTTTCTTAATGAGGGATCCAAACCACATTAACTCATTCAAAGCCAGAACGTGTAAATACATTTTCAGAAGCGTTATCCCTGAGGGCCAAAATGTAAAATTAAGTGGTTTTTTTTTTTTAAACTATTGTAAAGAGTTTGGCGCGGTATAAAGCCTCTGGGATTTGTTCCAGTATGATAAATCATTATTACATTGCAGGAATGGCTTTGATCAGATCTCTGTCCACACATTGAGGAAACCCCCACTTTCTAGTGTTGCTTCCTGTATCCAGTGATTAAAGTGTATAGGTGGCCCCATATGGCGAGAAGGCGTAGTGAAGCAGTGTGCTCAGAGTAGCGGTTAAGTACAAACAATTAACGCTATTTTTCTTTCTAAAAAAAGATGAGAAAGTCCCTTTGTCATTTTTGGGGCACAAAGGGATGATGTTTCGTGCACGTCCACGAGAACGCGATCTTCATGAAAATCGAAATCTTGTGATCAAGTCACCGTAAACATCAGGCGCAGAAAAGTTATTGTTAAGTTCATGCATGTAGAGGACTGAACTTTGGGACAGTATTGTTCTCTCAGGCAGAGAAGAGCTCCACCTGCTTTTCCATCTCTTTCGCTCCACTTCCGCTGATTTCAGGCACAACCAGAACTTGTACAAATGTACAATTTGTTAGAAAATGATCAAACCATGTCAAACATTTGATTAGAATTCTGTGTTTTAATTAAACTCCATTGATTAAATGATCTGGCAGATATTAGGAGAATGTAGGGTGGTGGGGTGTTATCTGGCATGTTTGAAGCAAAAGTTAAAATGATCTAAAAACGTATGCGGTGCTACAAAAAGGCTAGACGAGTTTAGAAAAATGATAAAAATCGGCTCCTTTATTTAATTGGTCAATCCGTTATTTGTTAAAAAAGATTATTGACCACCCAAATCTCGCATATGTTGACTGTTCATGTTATAAAATGTTATTTTGCAAGCAAAGGGCCCTCAATTCTATCTAAAGTATTCCTTAAATATTAGAGGTATCACAATGAAGTGAAAGTTCTGCTTGAAATGCATCATTTCACAAAAAGCCCTTTTTCTCAGAGGTTTTCCTGGAAGCGAGTATTTTCAAGAAACTTACCAATGTTCAACTATCTCCTATTTAACAATGGTAAAAGCTAGAAACATATTCTTTTCTAATAAAAGACGAGGGTTTAAGCTTTCTTTTGATATGTTCCTTGCTGATAAGCCACATAAACAATATTTTCTATAGGCCTTTAAATGAGTCAAAATGATAAAACATGTCTGGCACTTGTGCTCTTCCCATTTGAGAGAAACGTCTGGCATTGAATGAGTTAACATTATTGCAATACAAAAAAAGAAGACATTTTTGCCAATGCAGTAGCACACACCTGAAGCCCCTGCTGGGGTGCACGGAGATCACGTATGAGATGATCAAAGATATTTGAAAGAAAACCCTCGCTGCCTAATCGTCTCAAGGACTCTACCACGTCAATATATACCGCTCTCACCAGGTGGCAGCGCTGAGCATCTGTGGCAAGCCACTCAGATGCCTCTACATTCCTCACAGCAGCATCAAGCCCCTCACAAGTTGCGCTGCAAAGACAGACGAGCCAGTAAGTCAAATGTTTTATCAAACAAATGAGATAGGAATAAAGATTTACCCGTCTTTGTTGACAGTTCTGTGTAGGAGAGCTTTAATGTGCAGAAGTTGCCCGTGGAGCCAGTTGTGGGAGCAGCACTGCGGTTCACGGGGCAAACAGGCCGTCAGATTGATGAGAATTTTTATGTACTTGGAAGGGGGAGTCATGGCCACCAGCGCCTTGGAGGCCATCGTTCTTACACTGTAAATTGGACTGGCAGAGAGCTGGAGCAAGGGAGGCAAGAAGTCCGCCAAAGTTCTGAAAGATCAAAAGAGAGGAAACCGAAGGTTCACCAACAAAAATAATGACTACTATGCACCCAGGGGTTAGCATTGAGTAAAAGAAAGTACCGATGTAATATTCTAAGAAAAATATAGTTTTCACTTAAAATAAGGAGATTTATAAGCCAAAACTACATTTTTACTTTTAAAATCATTAAATCAGTAAAGTAGCAAAGGTACCTATTGAAGAAATCAGTCCTGTAATTCAGTTGCTTTTTAGGGTAACCCTAGAAGCTCGGGTTGTGACATCTAATCTAAATAAATTTATTTGGATCTAAATCTAATCTAAACTACTTTATAAAGTGATTTTTTCATCTAGGTTTCATGTCAAGGCACGACCAATAAATACCAACAAAATTGATAAACATCTGTTTTCGTGGGGTATCTTGTGCCCTCTGGCGGGCAAATTAAGTACTGCAGATCCAGAGCACTGACCACTCCAAGAAGCCAAATCCAATCTTCTATGTAAACCAACACCTTGATTGATGCAATTGTTTCATATGCATACGTTTTAACAGACCAGTCTGCAATGGTTGTTCGCCAATATAAACTTACTCAGACGAGTCTTCGACACCAGGTTGTAGTTGGGACAAAAGTGTCAAGATTGGATAGAGCGATGGCTGAAGGCGGAGCCTGGCTTCCTCTGGTGGACACCGAAGGTCACGAGATGCCTCCTGAAGCTCCTTAAGGAGAAAAGGTTGTAGCATGGAGTAGTGGTGGAAGAAAGCTTGGGGGGACATGCCATGTTTAGCCTCAGCCTTACTGCAGGTCCTCTGACCAAGCATTCGAGTGCAAAGAGAACCTGGTGAGCATAATTTGCATGAGCAGTCATCCAGAATGCAACATCCAGATGTGTAAAGCACTTGTGTCCTACTGTAAAGCTGCAACGCTGCATTCCTCATGGCCCAGCACGGAGAGCTGAGCAGAGAGAGAGCCAAAATAGCTACACTGGGCGCAAACTGAAGAATGGCGACGCTTAGTCCTGAACCACGTACTAGAGCCTGCAGCGTATGAACTGCACAAACCTGTGATGTACAAAAGAATCCTTCAATATTGGTGATGGTAGTAACAGGTTACAAAGGAACGCATTCCCAGAGTGCAATTACTTATCTCAGTAACATGTACGGTAACGTGTAACTCGGGGGTCAGGTACCTAAGGTCTTGCGAGCCATAAATGGCTCTTTTCATGAGTAAGTATGGCTCGGAGACCAAATTTACTCCACAAAGATTTTCTCCATATCGTTCGAAATTTGCATCGGCGAAGCTGTATGCAGTGCAGACGAAGCCGAACCGAGGATGAAATTAATGAAAGTACCGTCCAGTATACAGGGCACATTTTTAACTACAATTTAAAGTCAAGGTGTCACACACACAAAAATAAAAAAAAACTTGTTTCGGCTGTACATTGAAAAGGAATCCTTTATTTGAAAGCTCATTAAATAATATATGTTCATTATTGAGACACCGTATGATGAAAAGTCACATAACTACCCAGAAAGTTCTACAAAGACCTAGAGCAATAGGAATGGGTCGAGCTATACCAAGAGCTCCCCCAAAGTACTCCCTTATGTCTCTCGCCCTGCACCATCTATGCAGGAGGTAAATACGTCAGGATCCTCATTTGCAGAATTTTGAGACATGATCATTAAGTAAGTGTAGGATTGAGACAAATTTTAACTGGTGTATTTATATAGGACGCTGGCTCTTTCATTATTTCACAGTTTTAAGCAAATCATCAAATTCTACACAGTTAAATCAAATGTGATGAAGAATAAACTTATATCTGGAGATCAGGTTTAGTGGTTTTGTTGAGTTTTGTCTCAAAATATATGGTGTGGCTCTAATAAACAACTCCCCAGTCCCCAAAAATCTAAATATTTTTCTTATATGTCTCTTTTTGTCAAAAACGTTCACCGACACTTGTGTAACTGATAACATTTTGTAACTCAATTGTTGTTACAACATGGTGCATTATTCCGCTACTTTTTAAAAGCAGAACATGAATTACGATGCATACAATTTAATGATGGTTCCTTTTTTCGCGAACTAAGTAATACACGGCCCTCATTCCGCTAGCAATACAATGCTAAAAACAGGAACATTGCAAGGCTGAGATGTTTAAAAGTACCTAAAGAATACAATTGAATACAGTTACGGTGATGCCGTCTCAAGCAGAGTACGCAGACGGGTAATTTGTCCCTGCTGATATTCTGATAATTATCCTACCGTACATACTCTCACCCAAGCTGACAACTATAAAATACAATATTAAAATCAGAGGGTCAGTTCCAAAGCACAAATTTGATTGTGTCACCAGTCGCGGATGGGCCGTGGCTTATACAGGAACAACAAAAGCAACGAGGCAAACGTGAACACAGAATTTACGGTAAAAGAGTGCTGAATTGTTTTTGCAAAACCCCATGTCTGGAAAAAAAAGAAAACGTCTGGGACATTACCCAGAAATAGAAAAGGAAATATTGAGTTGTCTGAAGACAAAAGACAAAATAGACATGGGGTGTCTCATCTGCTAGTTTGGAAACTCTCAAGATTGCACAAGCCAAGAAATATATCGGGTTCATCACTTCCACAGATTGCTGTACACATTTTCTTTTAAGTATCTTATGTGGCTATTTTCAAGTCATTTGTATGTGAGTGTATAAGATAATTTGTAACTAGATTGTTATTGTCAGAGTAACGCGCTACTTTTGGGTGTCAGTAATCTGGCTGGTAACGCAATTACTTTTCAAATGAAGTAACTAGTAACTGTAAATATTTACTTTGTTAAGCACACCTATACACATTCAGATCGACAAACTATTTGTCTTTTATCGTCATTATTGTTTCGTGTCATTGCGCTCACCTGTGGTAGATCCAATGTCTGGTCCCAGTTCTCAGCAAGTTGGATTCTAGCTGTGTCCAGTAAGGTTTTAATGCTATGTACTAAGAGTGGCCGTGTTTTGGTGGCCTCTTCTGCAGAAAGGATGCAGAGGATGAGCATTGGTAAGCCTGCAGCCCGCCGGGTTACAGATGTACAACGAGGAGACTGCACAACCTTTAATGCCTGGCGATGTGAGAGAAGCAGGGCAGACAGAAAGTGTAAGCAATCATCTTCCACATTTACATACAGTTTACATGGGATTAATTAAGAATTTAACAATTTACTTGTTGGAGCATGTAAGAAGGTATATCCTTAAGTTCAGGATGACTACTGCTAAGTAGAGCAGAACAGAATCTGGTGAAGCCCACACAACAGCCCTCTACTGCCCCCTAGTGAGGAAAGAGGTTTAGTACGTTACAATGACGTTGGAATTTAGTGAGTGTCCATCTTTGTGTGAGGCATATTTCACATATCTAAATGCAAAGCAAGACACTAAAAAGAGGGGTGACTGTCAGAATAACAAATATTTGCATTTCATAAAAATAAAATCAGGACTGATGTTTTGAACATACCCAGTGACGGCATGTAAGAAGAATATTTTTAAAAATATCTGACGCCGTTTCGAGGTGTTGTGTCGTTAGAATGCCCAAGTCCGGCTTTGATTCTGACAGAATTTTCGCCACAAGAGAACCTAAAAGGATCCCTGTTTCCTGATGAGAAATAATATGAATGAGCAATCAAAGTATCTAAGCACCATAAGTTTGGTACCTTTAATGAAACCCAGCAGCAAGTGAGAACAAGCCTGTATTCTTCAGATAATAACACACACTCTTCTCCATCTTCCTGGACGTATCCAGACGATTGAGCTATCAAAGAGCTGATGGCTTTCCCCATATCACAGAAAGAAGGGGGTGCATCTAAAGGATCAATCATTTTAAATGTTGTAGTTTGCTTTTTGGGGGGGAAATTTAACCCAAAATTTGGAACAATGCTTTACCAATTTGAGTATTTTGCTGTCCATGCAGTACGCCCAGCAAGATCAGCGAAATGTTCTTGAGCAGGCTCAGTAAATCATTGGTCAGCTTAGGACCAAGTAAATCACGTATGCTGCAGGTACCCTCCAACAAACACTTTTGCAGGGCGATAAGAACACCTGAAACCAAAATGATGACTGTTAAAATAAATAAAACTCAACGATGTCTTATTTTTGGATCTAACTCACCGTGCATAGGTTTGGTCTTAGCAGCAAGCATCACATCAGCCTTGGCTGTGAGATATTGCTCCTCAAGCTCCTTGAGAAGGAATATAACAAGGCTGGAGGCCTTGATACCCAAAACACCACTGCCGTTGTTTAGTTTGCATTCAGGTAGGCTTTCCCATCTATAATAAAAAAAAAAAAGTAATGGTGACTACCAATCAATTACCGTAAGTTCCTGACTACATGCTGCTACTTTTTGCTACATTTTAAACACTGCAGATTTAAACAAAGTGTGTCTTATTCTCTTCTGTTTTCTGTGGCAGCACAGATGATAACGGCGAGCTGAACTTTTCCTCCTCAACGCATGCGCTCAAAATACAAAATATTGCCGTAACGTCTCGAAACATTTATGACACCTTTTTAGAGAAGTGTGAGTTAATGTTTTGCCAACATCATTCATATAATACATATTAGGAGCGAAGTGGGAGGTTTAACAGTACTTTATTGGATCCTATTGGATACTGGGGCCATCACTGAACTAAACGAGCGCACAAAACTGTGAAAAAATATATTGCGACTTATTTTGGGCGTATTTTTTGTTGCAATGAAAATATTAATGTACAAACAGTGAAAATATATATCAGGTGACTTATCTTAGGGATTTTGTTGCTGCTAAATGTAATTGCACTTATTTCTATTGTTCTATTGTTGCGAAGTACGATTCTTTTTATTGACAAACAGTGCACTATTATTATAACTTAGACCAGTCTCTAAGCACTGCGTTGTAAATATTTTTTCTGCCTTTCATCCTGATATGATTTTATCTTTTTTTTAATTTTTATTTAAAGTATTTAATACATGTTTACCCTGGAGAGCCATGTCTAATGTAGTTTCATACAATGTTTAGTATGTTATGTCAATGACAAAAATTTAATTCAATTCAATTCAATATAACACACTTGGGATATCTAAACTTTTCAACCCGCTAATTGAGTCCTCAATTTATACACCTGAATTGAACAGCAGTGATAGGTATCTAGCAAAAACACATTTCACCTTCTATATCATAATTGCTGAAGTATCCTTTTGTCCTTGAGGAACGCTAAGGGAATGGAATTCAGTTCGGACACGTCTGTGTTGGAATCTGTCACTATTCTCCACAGAATATTTGCCCTGGCACTGTCGTCTATAAATATGGGGCTCATATTTTATGTGACGCAGCCCACATTTGTGTTTTCTTTCAACGCAACAGTAAATACGTGCTCGTCTTTTTATTTACCATCTTGAATGGTCACATGATCTAAAAGTATGTAACATAAAAACTTGGAGCAAATCTTCAAAAGAGGCAACTAAAAACAATGTCAGGTAGCGAGGCAAACTGCAGCCAAATGCGCAGATGACAATTTCTCCGCAGGGTTGGATCAAGTTACGCGTCGGGTTTAAAAAATCCAGGGTCACTTGTACGAAGACAAAATTGAGTTTCATTCTTAAATTTGGGCTATTTATTAGGTGCGTACTGTAGTCTGGAATTGACAGTACTCATTCTGAGGAAAGAGCTACATGGCAGATGCCATTCTATGGAGCATGTCTACAGAATAAAGCACTTGATTTACTTGTGATGAAGAACTTTCATCATCAGGGCACCCATTTGCGCCTGCTGGACTCGAGGGCTACGAAGAAGGCTCTTGGTACGCACAAGCAAAGCCGCGGCAACGTCGATCGGAAGAACGGAAGGGAAGAATTCCACCAGTAATCCTGCTGCAAGCTCGCGAATCTGAAAAATAAGACATTTTATTTCTTTGCTTGAGATGATAGACATATGACAAATGCAAATGAAGCATGTCAACCTCATTTGTGGAGTCTTCCAAACAGCAGATAAGAGTCAGCAGTTTCTCCCTGGAGAAAAAGTCCCACTGTCTACGCAACTTAGCGTGGCTATATAGTGAGCCCATATTTACTGGAGAAAAAAATAATAATCAAGAGGTAAAAGCACTTAAAAATACTGAAACAGAAGCATAACCGTTGATTATATAGACATAAAGCAATATATAATTGAATGCATTTAGTTCTGGGTTTGTGTGATACCTTTTTTTTCAAAACAATTTCAACATTAGTATTTCCTGTTTGTGATAAAATTGACACAGCATTAATATTATCATATATTTATTGTCCTTAAAACTCTTAACCATAGCACACCTTCAACTAAAATTTGTATTGTCACTTGAATTATTTGTGCATGAGTACTAACTGGGCGGCTGTCCCTTTTTCTTGTCGGGGCTCCATGTGTCAGTGCAGGTCTCTAGCAGTGCAGACAGCAACAGTAATACTGTTTTTTTCCTTTGGTAACTGTGATCAGGTGTCAAATTGCAGAAAACTGTTTGGCTCAACCAGTCCACAAAACCTATAACCAATAGAAACAAAAACGTAATAATTGCCTCGAGGGTCATGCTCAGGGAACAGAAAGAGTCTTTATTCAACTATCCTGTCAAATCAATAAGCAAGATTAATCACATAAAAAATAATGGTTAAAAATATTTGGTCTACTCAAGCATCTTGTTTTTTCATTTATCATAAAACAAGTTTTTTTTAAAAAAGCTTATCTTTAAAGTAAATAAAGTTTATTATTAAATTACTTTACTTCCAATTAAGTGACAAAAGGGTGCTATTTCAATTACAATTTGAAACTTGTAATGTAACTTGTGTTTAAACGATAAATGGATTTTTAGATTTAAAAAATAAAAATCTCTCAATTTCTTTTGTAAATAAAAAAGGATATCATCTGGTGCTCAAAATTCATATGCTGTTAGAATATTGTAACAATACAATAAATTATTAATCTTTAAAAAAAAGTTTTGTTGGCAGATATTTTTGATTATTTGGGCATAATTTTCATATTAATAATTGATTAATCATTTTTAGTTGATTTATTTCAAATGTTTTCGTCTCTTTTTTATGTCATGTTTTCACTTTATTGTTTTGCAAAAGGTAGCAAGCATTGAGTAAAGAAAAGTATAATAAACTGAAAAAAAATCTACTTAAAAATATTTTAAATAAGTGAGTTATCAGCCAAAGGAAGAAAACATTTTTACGTTTAGAATTATGAAATAGGTAAAGTATCTAAGGTACTTTTGTAGAAAGCAGTAATGTAATCAAGTTAATTATAAGGGTAATTTGTATCTAAATACATTTTATGGTCATTTCCTTCAATGTCCTAATCTTCACTTGACACTAAAATCTTCAGGAGTAAATGCTCAGGTAAACATGATGTGACGGACCCTGTGATTATTTGTGTTTTCACTTTTTTAAGCGATTCAATAACTTAACTGGCAAATAGAGTATCTGCCATTCGGTTAGCATGAGAAAAAAAACTGTAGTGTTACCATGATGCTTGCCTAAATGAGAAACGGATATCAGGAAGATGAAAAAGCTTGAGTAAATTCAGTAGATTTTGATGGGGAAACATCTCACCTATTCCCAAATCAAGTATTTCCTGTAAGCTTTCCAGCTGGTTTGTATCCACCTTATCCTTTAATTGTTTGATATGGGCCAAGCAGCCATCTCTGATCCGAACCAAAAATCTCCTCACCGCTGCTTGAAAATGTTGTCGAAATAGCGAAGACTCAGAGTTTAAGTTTTGTGGAATGAAGGTTTTCATTATCGAAAGTTCTTCTGGTGTTGGAGACTCCTTGGTTTTGGGGCTGCAGCACAGTATATTCAAAGCAGCAAGACGGACTTTGTCATCTGCAGAGCCCAAGGCTAGTTGGAGATTTTTCAATGAGGAGTTTCCTTGCAGAGCCCAAGGAGAACTCCCAGTCACGGCCCGATAGCTACTCATGATGAAGGCCCAAGCACAGAGGTGGCCCGGTGAAAACGGGTCCAGGGAGGACAGCAGAGGCTCCACTGCAGAAGGGAACACTTGTAGGGTGCAGGGGAGAAGGTGTGATGAGCTGTTACTTTGAAGAACAACTACATGTGAGGTCAGTGCCTCAAGAAGGACGGGAAGCCAACGTTCTGCCCACTTATTCCCCAGTTCGGACTCTGTAACAGACTTTGTGGCGTCATGGCAAAGGTCTCTTCTCAGCTGCCGCATCAAAATATTGTAAAGTTCTGACCCACATGGAGATAGGTGATCTGTAGACATGCACTTCAAGAGGTGATTTGCAATTTCACCATAGTGCTCCAGCACCTGTTTGATCAAAAGAGAGTCCCTTAGAACGCAGCTCAACATTTTAACAGCAAAAAGATTCCAAAACCACCTTATCGGTCCCCAAATAGGGAAGTAGAGCACAGAGCCGATGATACTTGGCTTTGGATTCCCACGGGAGGTGGATAATTCGATGCAGAAGTTTCAAATACAGAAGCCTTGTATTGTCACCAAACTTCTCGCATTCCATGTCATAGATGTCCAAAAACAACGTAAAACTAACACGGGCAAGGTCGGACACACCTTCCACCTAAGACAAGAGGGTTGATCAAAAATGTACTGTATTTTTTGGACTACAAGTCAAACCTAAAAAAACACAAATTTGCCAGATGTTTGAAAGTACACCTTATATACTGCGAAATACGGTGCATAAGATTGCAAATGCATTAAGTATTCTTAGATGTGCTTTACTATACGAGCAATTACATCATACTATCATATTAATGCAATGATTGATCAATGGATAAACATCGCTGACCGACATCAAAACACATTATATGCAACGGGTATTAAACACAGGGCTGGGCAGTGAGACACTTAACCATTAGACCACCAATAATATAGATGACATAGGAAAAGGTATATTATTATTATTATTATTATTTTATCTCATCATCGTACCATTTTTACTTATTGTGCCAGAAATGGATGTTAGAGAATGAAGATAACATAAATTTTGTCCTGAATGATACAAATAAATGAAAAGTCAGATTCACCATCAGATACCTTAAAAGAGTTGTTTCCCTTGTAGTGGTTTTTCGCGTTTATATATATTTTTCAGGAGGAAATTTCTGTTTTCTGCGTCCTCGTTTCCGGCACCATGGTTAAAAATAGTGTAATAATGAGATAAAATCTAATGCCTTTAAAAAGGTCATCTTTATCACTTGTGGTCTAGTGATTAAGCTTCAGCACTCTCAACCGCAGCAACTTGGGTTAGATTCCCGGTGCGTACAATGTTTTGCTATATTGGTCAGCAACATTTTTCGACTGATTATTCATTGCACTAATATTTGTCATTAAGTGTATAGACTGTGCAACAAATAAACACAGTTAGCCCTAACTGTAGTTATAATTCCATGTCCCTTATAGTACAGTGCGCCCCATGAATACAGTGCATCCGGAAAGTATTCACAGCGCTTCACTTTTTCCACATTTTGTTATGTTACAGCCTCATTCCAAATTGTATTAATTTAATCTCTTATCTCAAAATTCTACACAAAATCCTCCATTATGACAATGTGAAAAAGTGTTGTTTTTTTTAACTTTTTTTGAATTTATTAAAAATAGAAAACTAAGAAATCACATTTACAAAAGTATTCACAGCATTTGCTATGAAGCTCAAAATTGAGCTCAGGTGCATCTTTTTTCCACTGATCATCCTTGAGATCTTTCTACAGCTTAATTGGAGTCCACCTGCAGTAAATTTAGTTAATTGGACATGATTTGGAAAGGCAGACACCTGTCTATACAAGGTCCCACAGTTGAGTGTGCATGTCGGAGCACAAACACCAAGCATGAAGTCAAAAGAACTGTCTGTAGACCTGCGAGACAGGATTGTCTTGAGGCACAAATCTGGTGAAGGATACAGAAAAAATTCTGCTGCTTTGAAGGTCCCAATGAGCGCAGTGGCCTCCATTATTCGTAAATTGAAGACATTTGGAACCAACAGGACTCTTCCTAGAGCTGGCCGGCCTTCTAAACTGAGCGATCGGGGAAGAAGGACCTTAGTCAGGGAGGTGACCAAGAACCCGATGGTCACTCTGTCAGAGCTCCAGCGTTCCTCTGTGGAGAGAGGAGAGCCTTGCAGAAGGACAACCATCTCTGCAGCAATCCACCAATCAGGCCTGTATGGTAGAGTGGCCAGGTGAAAGCCACTTCTTGGTAAAAGGAACATGGAAGCCCGACTGGAATTTGCCAAAAAGCACCTGAATGACCCTCAGACCATGAGAAACAAAATTATCTGGTCTGATGAGACAAAGATTGAACTCTTTGGTGTGAATGCCAGGCGCCATGTTTGGAGGAAACCAGGCACCGCTCATCACCAGGCCAATACCATCCCTACAGTGAAGCATGGTGGTGGCAGCATCATGCTGTGGGGATGTTTTTCAGCAGCAGGAACTGGCAGACTAGTCAGGATAGAAGGAAAAATGAATGCAGCAATATATAGAGATATCCTGGATCAAAACCTGCTCCAGAACGCTCTTGACCTCAGGCCGGGGGTGAAGGTTCATTTTTCAGCAGGACAACGACCCAAAGCACACTGCCAGGATCTCAAAAGATTGGCTTCAGAACCACTCCGTGAATGTCCTGGAGTGGCCCAGCCAGAGTCCAGACTTGAATCCGATCGAACATCTCTGGAGAGATCTGAAAATGGCTGTGCACAAACGTCTCCCATCCAACCTAATTGAGCTTGAGACTTATTGCAAAGAAGAATGGGCAAAACTGCCCAAAGATAGGTGTGCTAAACCTGTGGGATCATATTCAAAAAGACTTGAGGCTGTATTTGCTGCCAAAGGTGGATCAACAAAGTATTAAGCAAAAGCTGTGAATACTTATGTAAATGTGATTTCTTAGTTTTCTATTTTTAATAAATTCAAAAAAAGTTAAAAAAAAAACTTTTTCACATTGTCATAATGGAGTATTTTGTGTAGAATTTTGAGATAAGAGATTATATTAATACAATTTGGAATGAGACTGTAACATAACAAAATGTGGAAAAAGTGAAGCGTTGTGAATAGTTTCCGGATGCACTGTATATTAACATAGTAGTACACAAAGAGCAAGTATCTTCTATAGTCATACCAGATGTGAAAAGTTACCTCTATAATATCTGTATTCTAGAGTCAACAAATGATGCAATGAAGAAACCCTACAGCAGCGGCAGGTAATTTGTTACAAGGCCAGGAGAAGAAAAAAAAAGATCGATTTGGTTGTCTGGAGCCGATATCTCGGCAATGCATGAAGATAAAAGATAACCACTTTTTCTCCTATTTTTTTCATGAATAAATATGCATGCAGTAAATATGCATGCAGACATTTACATACACAATTAATTTGTTGTTTGTTTGATAATAGTTTTTATAAAATTTGAATTAAAGCAAAGTCATATATTAGACCCCTTTTTGGTTCATTAATATTAATAATATCATTAAAAACACTTAAAAGTAATACTTTTAAGCATGACATTTAATAAATATCCATTCATCTATCCATTATCTGCACCGCTTATCCTCAGTAGGGTCCCGGGGGTGCTGGAGCCCATCCCAGCTATCTTCGGTCAGTGGGCAGGGGACACCCTGAACTGGTTGCAGGGTACAAAGAGACAGAGACTGACAACTTCCTTACTCATTCACACCTAGGGACAATTTGGACCGGCCAATTGACCTGACATGCATGTTTTTGGAACGTGGAAGGAAACTGGAGCACCCGGGGAAACCCACGCAAGCATGGGGAGAACATGCAAACTCCGCACAGGAAGGTTCGATCTCCTGACCTCAGAACTGTGCCACACACGCGCTAACCACTGCTCCGCTGTGCTGTCCTTCATTTGATAAATATCTTGATTAGTAAAATAAATCTATCAGAAAACAATGCATATGCTTAAAATATATACAGTATTATCTGAATTTTGTTGCAGTACACGTTAACGCTGTGTGGGAAAAAAAGGTGAAAGGTACATTTTTTTGCGGAAGTTTGGCCTAACAAGTAATCATTTCAAGCACATATAAATTAGAGAACTATAATTATGCGATCAGTATAAAAATGAATAAATTCATTAATTTAAAAAAATGCACATCACTGAATTACAGACACTATAAATGAGGTAAAATAAGTTCACAAAAATAAGTAAGTGAACTCACTGGACTTTCAGCACTGGTCCAAATAATGGAAGCGAGTTGTTGCTGGAGTTTGCTACCATCAGGTAGCATACGGCCCCCTGTTATCTTCCAAATATCTGGCACACATTCTTTGACCTTCCTTAACCAGAGTGTGAGCACTGCAAACAGATGTTTTAAACAGCTGACATTTGCATGAAGGCATAAGAAAAATAGGACGTGATATGACTCACCCTCAAAGGCAAGGTAATGGTTATTTGGCTTCTGCTCACACAAATCATAAAGTAGAGGATAGAGAGCATCCATCAGTAATATTCCCTGCATAAAGAACAAAGTCATTAGCAAATCCGGGTCAACATTGTCAATTAATAACATTTAAGCTGAGATAATTATTTACCTCGCCGCCTTTGGCACAGGAACTGAGCAATACGTGAGGTGGACAGCATGTCAGGAGGCCTCTGCTCATTGCTAGCTGACCTAACCCACCCACCGTGATAGGGCAACACAGGACCTGAAGCGCTCCGACATTCAGGCACCACGGCTCTGAAAAATACGATTAGAAACCTTTGAGCAACCCTATTCACGTGTGCAATTTCACGTTCTGATTTACTATATTATCCTTATTGTAAGGTGCACCCCGAAACCCCAAGTTGGCTCGAAATTTAAATATTCGCCTTATAATAGTGGAATGCTCTTCCCCCTGAGATTCGATCTGCAACTTCAGTGGAAATGATTAAATCTATGCTTAAAACACACTTCTATTCTATAGCATATGAATAACCTATATTTAATGTTGACAATATCTGTGTATTATTTGTCATTGCAACATCCATTGCAGCCTGGTCATCCTGGAAGGGGGATGACCTCATGTGATGTATTACCAAACCCCCCAATTCCAACCATTGATGCCGAGCGCCAAGCAGGGAGGCAATGAGTACCAATGTTGTAAGTCTTAGGTATGACTTGGTCGAGGCTTGAACCAGTGACCTCCCAGTCTCGTAGCGGGCGCCCTACCATCTAGGCTACCGAGCTGGTCAATAATAATAAATATACAACGCGGGAAAAAAATTATCAATCAGTCAGTACATTTTTTTGCAGACATTGCATAAGATTAGTGGTAATGGGGATCGAACCGGATAACAATGGTAAAAGTAAAAGTACCGAACCGAATAGTAACCACTCGGTTGGTTGTTTGCAATTTCATAACATTAAATGCAATAGGAATCCAACCCGGATTGCAGCAGAAAGGGGGGGGGGGGGGATTTTTTTAAGGGTTATTGTTCTGTCTTCTTTATTCATTATCCATTATCCGTTATCGGTCAGTTCATAATACGCTGCAAAGCCTAGGAGCCGGGACTCTTACTCTCAGCCAAAAGGCCAAGCTAAGGTCCTAGCCTTAAAGCCTTGCTGCGATCATTGCAAATGCACCGTTCCCGGAGGTACTGCAATACCGGGCCGATGCGTGGAGTGGACAGAGCAAGCTCTTATTCCATCTCCGGATTGCAAAAATCAATGATCATGGCTGCGAACAAGCCAGCCTGGTGACACTTATTCTACAAAACGTATATAATATATACATTTTGTAGAACAACGGATCCTAGCCACAAGATCACTAGAGGCACAGACAACACATGAAAAAGCATTAGGTCTTATTTCATCATCACACTATTTTTAGTCACAGTACCAGATATGTTGGAGTAGAGAGAATGTTGTTTCACGTTTCCACAGCTAAAACTAACCATTGGAAGTGACTGATATTTTAAATACATACATGCAGCCCTGTGTTTATCTATATCTTTCAGAAGGACTAAATTACTTCTAATATGTTTAAACTTTAGTAGACAATCAAAATAAGGCGAGAAGACATTAATGGAATTAGAACTTGCAAGGAGGGCTGAGAGCAGAGCTCTTAGATAAGAAAAAAACATAATTCCTTCCTAAAGCCTTCCTCTGAGCCCACCTCTTTTGATTAAATCTTCAAGGTTACAAAAAAAAATCATCCCTTAAGGGCGTTGAAATCAAAGAACAGCAACATGATAGCCACAATTAAGCAAAAGTCAAAACAAAGAACGGCAAGTCCAAATAAGGAGCTGGCATCCCATGAAATCTCATTTGCGCTCGTCCAATAAGCAACAAAGTCAATTTCCCACAATTACATTCTTTCTGTTCCGTTCGTGACGACCAAATTACTTCCCACACTGCCTTTCTCATTATTCTGTTCAGAATCTCGAGCGCTTCATAGAAACTTTGCGACTCGGCTGTACCGCGGAGTAGTTTAATGTCTGCTCATATTCTAACGGCCCGGCCTAATAATAACATCAGAGATTTGGTATCTTGCCTAAAAAAGTGTGAAGAGGAGATTGAAGTGAATGCCTTTTCATGTGTCATCGGAATCCCTCGTGGTCTAGTGGGTACTATTCAGCAACTCAACGCTGTGGTTTGGGTTGAATTCCTGTTTCATACAATGTCATGAAATTGTATGCAAAATCAATCAGTGATATATTCTGACTGATCAATCAATTACGGCACTTTTTTATTTTTATGCAACTCTAGCCTTTGCAATGGTTTTAATTCCATGTGCCTTATAGTCTAATGTGCCATATGTATTAAATAATACCACAAAATACTATTCTGGGGGGTAAGCCTTATAGTGCGGGAAATACGGTATATTAAAGAGAAGTACATTCCCAAACAGTATTAGAATTCCCAGAGGTGAAACTGCAGTATACCCGAATGAGAGCCTTGAAGAAGTCCCCATGCAGCGGCTGCACTTGCACTGCTTTCTGATGCAGTGTTGACGAGCATGGCCACGGCAGTGCCAGCCAAAAGACACGTGTCTCTGTTGCCACCCTGCAGGATAAAAAGGAATAGATAGAACAACAAAAATATGCAACCAACATCAAAAGGACAGGTTCATCCATTTGCAGTTCATAAGCTAGAGATTTTTTTTTAACCTTTTCTTTTTGAGCGATACTGTATATATTACTATATATTTATCTTATTTTTCTAGAAAAACAACAAATAACGAGACTTAATATGAGCACAAAGGATCCTCTAGTTTACATGTGTCAAGTTCATGGCACGTGGGCCTAATGTGGCCAGTCACATCATTTTATGTTGCTCGCGAGATAATGCTAAGTTAAGCACAAGAGACACAAGGACTTGCCATTTTAAATATGCCCACTGCTTGTCACCAAAGCAAGATGGCACTTGCAAAGCACCCACTAGATTATTATTTGCTGCCTCCCATTAATCAACATTGAGATAACCCATCCTGGTGTAATTTTACAGAAATAAAAATCGTGGACGCGCTGTTGAGGCAATACCAAAAATACCAAATTAAAAAAAGAGCACCTCCTCTCTATAATAAATATGAAATCTAAGAGTGAAGTTTGCATATTTAGGTAAAGTTTAACAAAAAATAAAAATAAAAAGCCACTTGAGTGATTTCAAAATAAAAAGTAAAAATAAAAAAGTAATTCACAGATTGCAGGAGAAAGAATTGGCATCTTATCTCATCTCATCAGCTGCACCGCTTATCCTCAGTAGGGTCGCGGGGCTGCAGGAGCCCATCCCAGCAATCATCGGGCAGTGGGCAGGGGACACCCTGAACTGGTTGCCAGCCAATCGCAGGGCACATAGGGACAGACAACTCGCTCGTTCATTCACACCTAGAGACAATTTGGACCGGCCAATTCGCCTGAAATGCATGTCTTTGGAATGTGGGAGGAAACCGGAGTGCCCGGAGGAAACCCACGCAAGCACGGGGAGAACATACAAACTCCGCACAAGAAGTCCGGTAGCTGGATTTGAACCTACACAGGAGGTTCCCAAGACCTTAGAACTGTGCCGCACACGCGCTAACCACTGCGCCGCCGTGCTGCCCAGAATTGGCATGATTTTCTTAAATAATAAAAAAAGAATCGGCCAACTTAATGCTGCACAGTAGACAAGGGCTTACGGCACACTGGTTAAAAAACGCTGACCAAAAGAGATCCAATTCAAGTTCTCCAATACTAAAGAGTACAAAGGCAATCATTTAAACTATAAAACTATAAACTAATAGACCTTTACTTATGTCAGTAAAGTTGTAGATGCCTCAACATAGAAGACATTTGCAACATGTTGACTTTAAACATTTTACACAAATCTTGATAACAAACCTCTCCAAAAATTATTTCTGTGAGAGCTAGCAGGATGTTGGTCATGGTTGGGTTCCTCTCGTTTTTGTCCCATATTGCAATAGACACTTCTTTAGACAAGAGCTGGAATATTTGGAGGCAAATCTGCAGGGATCACATTTTGAAGAGAAAATGATCATATATAGAGATCTTGAGGTTTTGACACATTTCCAAACGCAGACAAACCTTCACAGCAAGGTAACACATCTGTCCATCTCGCAGGGACTTCTCTTTCAAAATCAATGGGAAGAACTTGTCCAGTTTTCCTAAAAAGGAAGGCCATAGGTCTCGCCACACATCACGGCCCACAGCACTAACTTCCAGGAACATGCAAGCTAAAAGTACAAATAAAAGAAAAAAAAACATTGCTGAAGAATTGTATGGTATCAACCAGTCTGTCTCTTGGTGGTTTTGCACGGACCTCTCCAGTTGTCTTTCCAAACTCACAATCTCATTGATATGTGATTTCCTTATTTTGAGTGTCAATTAAAAAATCAACTTATTGGATGCAAAAATAAAAGCAGTGTCTCGTGACTACAAACACTATATTAGTAACCACCCGCAGTATTATGTAAAATCACTGGGAAGATGTGAAAATACTTAATTGTTTAGCACAGTTTCTGCATATATTTTTCAGATCTCTTTTTCTAATGCTGTTTATGAAAGTATATAATGTATAAAACCTACTGTATACTTTATGGGAACTATACTATTAAAAGTGTTATCGTTTTCAACTGAGCATGATAACACATTAAAAAAAACCTCTATTGGTTAAAATAAAAACAGGTCACCAAAAAAAAATCTAAATTATAAAATTAATTATAACATAACACAGGGCAGCGCAGCGGTTAAGTGGTTATCGTGTCCGTGGCACAGTTCTAAAGTCATGGGATCGCTACCAGCCTTTCTTTGCGGAGTTTGCATGTTCTTCCCATGCTTGCGTGGGTTACCTCCTGGCACACCGGTTTCCTCCCACATTCCAAAAACATGCATGTCATGTGAATTGGCCGGTCCAAATTGTCCCTTGGTCTGAATGAGCGAGTGAGTTATTGGTCCCCTGCCCACTACCCGAAGATGGCTGCAATAGACTCCAGCACACCCGCGACCCTAATGAGGATAAGCAGTGCAAATAATGGATGGATGGATAACGCCACAAACCTCTCAGAAGATCTTCGTGAGTGAATACCTGAACAATGAAAAGACAAACATTATATCTTGCTGCAGCGATTAAAAGGTTTTCAACATAAAATATTCCCATGTACCGGCTCATCGTGAACTGTGGAGCCTAAGCAGACGAATGTTTCTCCAAAAACCATCTGATAATCCAAACTCGCCAGATGCTGCAACATCTGCATACAAACATATACATTCGAGACATGAGATTAAGTTCGGAAGTAAATCACTTTGCATACAACAAGAGGAAACCTGGTCCAACTTTCTGCAGGCTGTGGATATGTGCACCATCTGTAGCTGCAAAGAAATAAGAAGTTTGACAAGTAGTTGAAGGTTTTTCCGCTCCAGGAGATGTAGCTTCAACGTTATCAACAGTTTCCCAGCCTCTTACAAACAGCGTTCTTTGCT